>NW_017218160.1:0-12067 GCF_001704415.2 Capra hircus | reverse complement strand
AATTCCTTGTCTGGATTTTATTGGCCTTCCACGTAAACCAGCTATTCAGCCCTCTTCCTCCACTTAATCTCTTACTACACTATAGTTTCTTAATCTAATCTTACATTAATAAACAAACAAGTCTTTCCAAGCCAACGCCGTCCACCCTTCAAATTACCTGGATCCACTGGGGCTGGACCCGGCAGGCACCGACTCCACACAAGGTCTTAGGCCCTGGCATCGACGGGAGAGGAATCCCGAGAGGCCCCGAGCAACTCGCATGGGACTGGCCTTTCCTGAGGCACCAGAGCGGGTCCCAGTGTCCCGTCGTAAGGCGAAAGCAAGTACCGCAACTCGAAAAAATCAGGAGATTCTCCCATCCAGGGAGATGAGGCCCATTTCGCTAAGGCGTCTCGACTCTAAACACCTAACCTCTGGAATTCCAAAGGATCCTTCACACCCTTGCTGCAACTCAAGAAGTTCCCAACATACCAGTCTCCACTCGAGAGGAAGCACGAGAGTCCCGGCCACATCCAGAGGAGCCCTTTTCCGCTCCAAGTTCGAGAGGAGGGATCCTTTTCTGCGTGGTCGGGAAAGAATTCCCGGCGTTCCCGTCGCATCTCAAGAGGAGGCGCTCTCCACAGGAAAGGCGAGAGGAACTCCAGGGTCGTGCCACCATTCCCAGAGTCCCCCAGATGTCTCAGTCCATTCCAGGGAAACCTGTTTTCCCTGCACTGCCTCGACTTTCAAGCGAGGATCCACTCACACCATGGTGGCACGTGGGACAGCCCTGTGGGAAAAAAGCCTCGTGGGAAAGTCGAGGGAAAAGCCACAGATCCCTTGATCCACGCAAAGGGAAGGGTGACACTGCTGCTACAGCTCGGGAGGAAGCGCACGTGCATGCCCCACTCGAGACGTGGACTGACTCCCCTGGGGAGACTCCAGAAGTACCCAGGATCCATGTCAGCACTGGAGAGGAATCCTCAGGTTCCGGCACCGACTCCAAACAAGGTCTAAAGGCCCGGCATCGAAGGGAGAGGAATCCGAGAGGCCCCGAGCAACTCGCATGGGACTGGCCTTTCCTGAGGCCACCAGAGCGGGTCCCTGAGGTCCCCGTCGTTAGTCGAGAGCACCAGCCGCAACTCGAGAAAATCCAGGAGGTTCTCCTTCCAGGCGAGATTAGGCCCATTTCTGCTGAGGCGATTCGAGCTAATCACACCTAACCTCTTGAATTTCCAAAGGGTCCTTCACACCCTTGCTGCAACTCAAGAAGTTGCCCGACATACCCGTCTCCACTCGAGAGGAAGCACGACAGTCCGCCCACATCCAGAGGAGCCCCGTTTCCGTCTCATAGTTCGAGAGGAGGGATCTTTCCCTGCGTGGTCGGGAAAGAATTCCCGGCGTTCCCGTCGCATCTCAAGAGGAGGCGCTCTCCACCGGAAAGGCAAGAGGAACTCCCGGGTCGTGCCACCATTCCAGAGTCCACCAGATGTCTCAGTCCATTCCAGGGAAACCTGTTTTCCCTGCACTGCCTCGACTTTTAAGCCGAGGGTCGACTCACACGTCGGTGGCACGTGGGACAGCCCAGTGGGAAAGCCTCGTGGGAAAGTCTCGTGGGAAAGCTCGAGGAAAGCAGAACCCTTGATCCACGCGAAGGGAAGCGTGACACTGCTGCTACAGCTCGGGAGGAAAGCGGACTTGCATGCCCACACTCGAGACCGGACTGACTCCCCTGGGAGACTCCAGAAGTACCCAAGATCCATGTCAGCCCTGGAGAGGGATCCTCAGGTTCCGGCACCGACTCCACACAATTTCTTAGGCCCGGCACCGACGGGAGAGGAATCCCGAGAGGTCGCGTGCAACTTGCATGGGGACTGGCCTTTCCTGAGGCCACCAGAGGGGGTCCCTGAGGTCCGCGTCATAAGGAGAACACCTGCACCAACTAGAGAAAATGCAGGAGGTTCTGCCCTCCAGGCGAGATGAAGCCCATTTCCTCTGCGGCGTCCCCCAGGCTAATCACACCTAACCTCTGGAAGTTACAAAGGGCCTTCACACCCTTGCTACAACTCAAGAAGTTCCCAGACATACCCGTCTCCACTCAAGAGGAAGCACGAGAGTCCCGCCCAATCAAGAGCAGCCCCGTTTCCGCCTCCTAGCTGGAGAAGAGGGATCTTTTCCTGCGTCGTCGGGAAAGAATTCCCGGTGTTTCCATCGCATCTCAAGAGGAGGCGCTCTCCACAGGAAAGCCGAGAGGATTTCCAGGGTCATGCCACCATTCCCAGAGTCCCGCAGATGTCTCAGTCCATTCCAGGGAAACCTGTTTTCCCTGCACTGCCTCGACTTTCAAGCCGAGGATTGAATCACACCACGGTGGCACGTGGGACAGCCCTTTGGGAAAGCCTCGTGGGAAAGCCTCGAGGGAAAGCCACAGATCCCTTGATCCACGCGAAGGGAAGCGTGACACTGCTGCTACAGCTCGAGAGGAAAGCGCACGTGCAGGCGCCCACTCGAGACGAGGACTGACTCCCCTGGGGAGACTCCAGAAGTACCCCAAGATCCATGTCAGCACTGGAGAAGAATCCTCAGGTTCCGGCACCGACTCCACACAAGGCCTTAGGCCCCGGCATCGTCAGGAGAGGAATCCCGAGAGGCCGCCGAGCAACTCGCATGGGGATTGCCTTTCCTGAGGCCACCAGAGCGGGTAACTGAGGTCCCCGTCGTAACGCGAGAACATCTGCACCAACTCAAGAAAATGCAGGAGGTTCTCCCTTCCAGGGGCGATGAGGCCAATTTCCTCTGAGGCGTCCCCAGGCTAATCAGACCTAACCTCTGGAACTTCCAAAGGGTCCTTCACACCCTTGCTGCAACTCAAGAAGTTCCCCGACATACCCGTCTCCACTCGAGAGGAAGCACGAGAGTCCAGCCACATCCAGAGGAGCCTCGTTTCCGCCTCATGGCTCGAGAGGAGGGATCCTTTCACTGCGTGGTCGGGAAAGAATTCCCGGCATTCCCTCGCATCTCAAGAGGAGGCGCTCTCCACAGGAAAGGCGAGAGGAACTCCAGGGTCGTGCCACCATTCCCAGAGTCCCCAGATGTCTCAGTCCATTCCAGGGAAACCTGTTTTCCCTGCACTGCCTCGACTTTCAAGCCGAGGATCGACTAACACAACGGTGACACGTGGGTCAGCCCTGTGGGAAAGCCTCGTGGGAAAGCCTCGTGGGAAAGCCTCTCAACCTCGAGGGAAAGCCACAGATCCCTTGATCCACGCGAAGGGAAGCGTGACACTGCTGCTACAGCTCGGGAGAAAGCGCACGTGCATGCCCCCACTCGAGACGAGGACTGACTCCCCTGGGGAGACTCCAGAAGTAACCCAAGATCGATGTCAGCACTGGAGAGGAATCCTCAGGTTCAGGCACCGACTCCACACAAGGTCTTACGCCCGGCATCGATGGGAGAGGCATCCGAGAGGCCCCGAGCAACGCGCGGACTGGCCTTTCCTGAGGCCACCAGAGCGGGTCCCTGAGATACCCGTCGTATGTCGAGAGCACCTGCAGCAACTCGAGAAAATCCAGGAGGTTCTCCCTCCAGGCGAGGTGAGGCTCCTTTCTGCTGAGGCGTCTCGAGGCTAATCACACCTAACCTCTGGAACTTCCAAAGGGTCCTTCACACCCTTCCTGCAACTCAACAAGTTCCCGGATATACCCGTCTCCACTCGAGAGGAAGCACGAGCGTCCCGCCCACATCCAGAGGAGCCCCGTTACCGCCTCCTAGCTCGAGAGGTGGGATCCTTTCACTGCTTCATCGGGAAAGGATTCCCGCCATTTCCGCCGCATCTCAAGAGGAGGCGCTCTCAACAGGAAAGCGAGAGAAACCCAGTGTCTGCCACAATTCCAAGGACCCCCAGATGTCAGTCCATTCCAGAGGAACTTGCTTTCCCTGCACTGACTCTACTTTCACGCCGAGGATCCACTCACTACACCATGGAACGTGGTCAGCCCTGTGGGAAAGCCTCGTTGGAAAGCCTCGAGGGAAAGCCACAGATCCCTTGATCCACGCGACGGGAAGTGTGACACTGCTGCTACAGTTCCTGAGGAGAGCTCACGTGCATGCCCCCACATGAGATGAGCACAGACTCCCCAGGGGAAACTCCAGAAGTAAGCCAAGATCCATGTCAGCACTGAAGAGGAATCCTCCGGTTCCAGCCCGACTCCACAAAAGGTCTTAGGCCCCGACATCGACGGGAGAGGAATCCCGAAAGGCGCCCTTGCAACTCCATGGGCACTGGCCTTTCCTGAGGCCACCAGAGCGGGTCCCTGAGGTCCCTGTCGTAACTCGAGAGACCCTGCCCAACTCTGGAAAATCCAGGAGGTTCTCCCCTCCAGGCGAGATAAGGCCCATTTCCTCTGAGGCGTCTGGAGGCTCATCACACCTAAATTCTGGAAATTCAAAAGGGTCCTTGCTGCAACTCAAGAAGTTCCCCGACATACCCGTCCACTCGAGAGGAAGCACGAGGGTCCCGCCACATCCAGAGGAGACGCCGTTTTGGTATCGAAGCTCGAGATGAGGGATCCTTTCCCTGCTTGGTCGGAAATAATACCCGCCATTCCGCTCGCATTTCAAGGGGAAGCGCTCTCCACAGGAAAGGCGAGAGGAACTCCAGGGTCGAGCCACCATTCACAGAGTCCCCAGATATCTCAGTCCATTCCAGAGGAAACTGTTTTCCCTGCACTGCCTCGAATTTCACGGCGAGGATCGACTCAACCACGGTGGCACGTGGGATAGCCCTGTGGGAAAGCCTCGTGGGAAATCCTCTTGGGAAAGCCTCGAGGGAAAGCCACAGATCCTTGATCCACGCGAAGGGAAGCGTGACACTGCTGCTACAGCTCGGGAGGAAAGCGCACGTGCATGCCCCACTCGAGAAAGGACTGACTCCCCTGGGGAGACTCCAGAAGTATCCCAAGATCCATGTCAGCACTGGAGAGGAATCCTCAGGTTCTGGCACCATCTCCACACAAGGTCTTAGGCCCCGGCATCGACGGGAGAGGAATCCCGAGAGGCCCCGAGCAACTCGAAAGGGGACTGGCCTTTCCTGAGGCCACCAGAGCGGGTCCCTGATGTCCCGGTCGTAAGTTGTGAGCACCTGCCTCAACTGGAGAAAATCCAGGAGGTTCTTCCCTCCAGGCGAGATGAGGCCCATTTCTGCCCATATCCAGGCTAATCACACCTAACGAACTTCCAAAGGGTCCTTCACATCCTTGCTGCAACTCAAGAAGTTCCCCGACATACCCGTCTCCACTCGAGAGGAAGCACGAGAGTCCCCCACATCAGAGGAGCCCCGTTTCCGCCTCTAGCTCGAGAGGAGGGATGCTTTCGCTGCGTGGTCGGGAAAGAATTCCCGGCGTTCCCGTCGCATCTCAAGAGGAGGCGCTCTCCTCAGGAAGGCGAGAGGAAATCCAGCGTCGTGCACCATTCCACAGACCCCAGATGTCTCAGTCCATTCCAGGGAAAACTGTTTCCCTGCACTGCCTCGACTTTCAAGCCAAGGATCGACTCTCACCACGGTGGCACGTGGGACAGCCCTGTGGGAAAGCCTCGTGGAAAGTATCGAGGGAAAGCCACTGCTCCCTTGATCCACATGAAGGGAAGCGTAACACTCCTGCAGGAGCTCGGGAGGAAAGCGCACGTGCCTGACCCCACTCGAGTCGAGGTCTGACTCCCCTAGGGAGACTCCAGAATTACCCCAAGATCCATGTCAGCACTGGAGAGGAATCCTCAGGTTCCGGCATCGACTCCATACAAGGTCTTAGGCCCCGGCATCGACGGGAGAGGAATCCCGAAAGGCCCCTTGCAACTCCCATGGGCACTGGCCTTTCCTGAGGCCACCAGAGCGGGTCCCTGAGGTCCCTGTCGTAACTCGAGAGACCCTGCCCAACTCTAGAAAATCCAGGAGGTTCTCCCCTCCAGGCGAGATGAGGCCCATTTCCTCGGAGGCGTCTGGAGGCTCATCACACCTAAACTCTGGAAATTCAAAAGGGTCCTTGCTGCAACTCAAGAAGTTCCCCGACATACCCGTCGCCACTCGAGAGGAAGCACGAGGATCCCGCCCACATCCAGAGGAGACGCCGTTTTGGTATCGAAGCTCGACATGAGGGATCCTTTCCCTGCTTGGTCAGGAAATAATACCCGCCATTCCGCTCGCATTTCAAGGGAAGCGCTCTCCACAGGAAAGGCGAGAGGAACTCCAGGGTCGTGCCACCATTCACAGAGTCGCCCAGATGTCTCAGTCCATTCCAGAGGAAACTGTTTTTCCTACACTGCCTCGAATTTCACGGCGAGGATCGACTCACACCACGGTGGCACGTGGGATAGCCCTGTCGGAAAGCTCGTGGGAAATCCTCTTGGGAAAGCCTCGAGGGAAAGCCACAGATCCCTTGATCCACGCGAAGGGAAGCGTATCACTGCTGCTAGAGCTCGGGAGGAAAGCGCACGTGCCTGCCCCCACTCGAGACAAGGACTCACTCCCTGGGGAGACTCCAGAAGTACCCAAGATCCATGTCAGCACTGGAGAGGAATCCTCAGGTTCTGGCACCATCTCCACACAAGGTCTTAGGACTCGGCATCGACGGAGAGAATCCCGAGTGGCCCCGAGCAATTCGCATGGGGACTGGTCTTTCCTGAGGCCACCAGAGCAGGTCCCTGAGGTCCCGGTCGTAAGTTGTGAGCACCTGCCTCAACTGGAGAAAATCCAGTTTGTTCTTCCCTCCAGGCGAGATGAGGCCGATTTCCGCTGAGCCATATCCAGGCTAATCACACCTAACCTGTGGAACTTCCAAAGGGTCCTTCACACCCTTGCTGCAACTCAAGAAGCTCCCCGACATACCCGTCTCCAGTGGAGAGGAAGCAGGAGAGTCCGCCCACATACAGAGGAGCCCCGATTCCGCCTCCTAGTTCGAGAGGAGGGATCCTTACCTGCGTGGTCGGGAAAGAATTCCCGGCGTTCCCATCGCATCTCAAGAGGAGGCGCTCTCCACAGGAAAGGCGAGAGGAAATCCAGGTTCGTGCCACCATTCCCAGAGTCACCCAGATGTCTCTGTCCATTCCAGGGAAACCTGTTTTCCCTGCAATGCCTCGACTTTCAAGCCGAGGATCGACTCACACCACGGTGGCACGTGGGACAGCCCTGTGGGAAAGGCTCGTGGGAAAGCCTCGTGGGAAAGGCTCGTGGGAAAGCCTCGAGGGAAAGCCACTGATCCCTTGATCCACGCGAAGGGAAGCGTATCACTGCTGCTAGAGCTCGGAGGAAAGCGCACGTGCCTGCCCTCACTCGAGTCGATGTCTGACTCCCCTGGGGAGACTCCAGAAGTACCCCAAGATCCATGTCACACTGGAGAGGAATCCTCAGGTTCCGGCACCGACTCCACACAAGGTCTTAGACCCCGGAATCGATGGGACAGGTATCCCGAGAGGGCCCCGAGCAACTCGCATGGGGACTGGCCTTCCCTGAGGCCACCAGTGCGGGTCCCTGAGGTCCCCGTCGTATGTCGAGAGCACCTGCCACAACTCGAGAAAATCCAGGAGGTTCTCCCCTCCAGGCGAGATGAGGCCCATTTCCGCTGAGGCGTCTCGAAGCTAATCACACCTAACCTCTGGAACTTCCAAAGGGTCCTTCACCCTTGCTGCAACTCAAGAAGTTCCCCGACATACCCGTCTCCACTCGAGAGGAAGCACGAGAGTCCCACCCACATCCAGAGGAGCCCCTTTTCTCCCTCATAGCTCGAGACGAGGGATCCTTTCACTGTGTGTCGGGAAAGAATTCCTGGGGTTCCCGTCGCATCTCCAGAGGAGGCGCTCTCCACAGGAAAGGCGAGAGGAACTCCAGGGTGGTGCCACCATTCCCAGAGTCCCCCAGATATCTCAGTCCATTCCAGGGAAACCTGTTTTCCCTGCAGTGCCTCGACTTTCAAGCCGAGGATCGACTCACACCATGGTGGCACGTGGGACAGCCCTGTGGGAAAGCCTCGTGGGAAAACCTCGTGGGAAATCCTCGAGGGAAAGCCACAGATCCCTTGATCCACGCCAAGGGAAGGGTAACACTACTGCTACAGCTCGGGAGGAAAGCGCACGTGCATGCCACCACTGAAGACGAGGACTGACTTCCCTGGGGAGACTCCAGAAGTCCCTCAAGATCCATGTCAGCACTGGAGAGGAATCCTGAGGTTCCAGCACCATCTCCACACAATGTCTTAGGCCCCGGCATTGACGGGAGAGGAATCCCGAGAGGCCCACGAGCAATTCCCATGGGGACTGGTCTTTCCTGAGGCCACCAGAGCAGGTCCCTGAGGTCCCGGTCGTAAGTTGTGAGCACCTGCCTCAACTGGAGAAAATCCAGGAGGTTCTCCCCCAGGCGCGATGAGGCTCATTTCCGCTGAGTCGTCTGGAAGCTAATCACACCTAATCTCTGGAAATTTCAAAGGATTCTTCACAACCGCTGCAACTCAAGAAATTCCCCGACATACCCGTCTCCACTCGAGAGGAAGCACAGGAGTCCTGCCCACATTCAGATGAGCCCCGTTTCCGCCTCATAGCTCGAGAGGTGGGATCCTTTCCCTGTGTGGTCGGGAAAGAATTCCCGGCGTTCCCTTCGCATCTCAAGAGGAGGCGCTCTCCTCTGGAAAGGCGAGAGGAAATCCAGGTTCGTGACACCATCCCACAGTCCCCAGATGTCTCAGTCCATTCCAGGGAAAACTGTTTTCCCTGCACTGCCTCGACTTTCAAGCCGAGGATCGACTCACACCACGGTGGCACGTGGGACAGCCCTGTGGGAAAGCCTCGTAGGAAAGCCTCGAGGGCTAGCCACAGATCCCTTGATTCACGTGAAGGGACGCGTGACACTACTGCTACAGATCGGGAGGAAAAGCTCACGTGCATGCCCCCACTCGAGACGAGGACTGACTCCCCTGGGGAGACTCCAGAAGTACCCCAAGATCCATGTCAAGCACTGGAGAGGAATCCTCAGTTTCCGGCACCGACTCCACACAAGGTCGTAGGCTCCAGCATCGACAGGAGAGGAATTCCGAGAGGGCCCCGAGCATCTCGCTTGGGGACTTGCCTTTCCTTAGGCCACCAGAGCGGGTCCCTGAGGTCCCCGTCGTAAGACAAGAGCACCTGCCGCAACTCGAGAAAATCCAGGAGGTTCTTCCCTCCTGGCGAGATGAGGGCCATTTCCGCTGAGGCGTCTCGAGGCTAATCACACCTAACCTCTGGAACTTCCAAAGGGTCCTTCACACCCTTGCTGCAACTCAAGAAGTTCCCCGACATACGAGTCTCCACTCGAGAGGAAGCACGAGCGTCACGCCCACATCCAGAGGACCCACGTTTCCGCCTCATAGTTCGAGAGGAGGCATCCTTTCCCTGCGTGGTCGGGAAAGGATTCCCGGCGTTCCCGTCATATCTCAAGAGGAGGCGCTCTCCATAGAAATGGCGAGAGGAACTCCAGGGTCGTGCCACCATTCCCAGAGGCCCCGAGATGTCTCAGTCCATTCCAGGGAAACCTGTTTTCCCTGCACTGCCTCGACTTTCAAGCCGAGGATAGACTCACACATCGGTGGCACGTGGGACAGCCCTGTGGAAAGCCTCGTGGGAAAGCCTCGTGGGAAAGCCTCGAGGGAAAGCCACAGATCCCTTGATCCTGCGAAGGGAAGCGTGACACAGCTGCTAAATCTCGGGAGGAAAGCGCACCTGGATGCCCCCACTCGAGACGAGGACTGACTCCCTGGGGAGACTCCAGAAGTTCCCCAAGATATATGTCAGCACTGGAGAGGAATCCTCAGGTTCCGGCACCGACTCCACACAAGGTCTTAGGCCCCGGCATCAAAGGGAGAGGAATCCCGAGAGGCCCCGTGCAACTCGCATGGGGACTGGCTTCTCCTGAGGCCAACAGAGCGGGTCCCTGAGGTCCCCGACGTAAGTCGAGAACACCTACCGCAACTCGAGAAAATCCAGGAGGTTCTCCCCTCCAGGCGAGATGAGGCTCATTTCCGCTGAGGTGTTTCGAGCTAATCACACCTAACCTCAGGAACTTCCAATGTGTAATTGACACCCTTGCGGCAACTCAAGAAGTTCCTCGACATACCCGTCTCCACTCGAGAGGAAGCACGAGAGTCCTGCCCACATCCAGAGGAGCCCCGTTTCCGCCTCCTGGCACGAAAGGAGGGATCCTTTCTGTCCGTGGTCGGTCAAGAATTACCGGCGTTCCCGTCGCATCTCAAGACGAGGCGCTCTCCACAGAAAAGGCGAGAGGAACTCCAGGGTCGTGGCAACATTCCCAGAGTCCCCCAGATGTCTCAGTCCATTCCAGGGAAACCTGTTTTCCCTGCACTGCCTCTACTTTCAAGCCGAGGATCGATTCACACCAAGGTGGTACATGGGACAGCCTGTGGAAAGCCTCGTGGAAAGTCTCCTGGGAAAGCCTCGAGGGAAAGCCACAGATCCCTTGATCCACGCGAAGGGAAGGCCACACTGCTGCTACAGCTCGGGAGGAAAGCGCACGTGCATGCCCCCACTCGAGACGAGGACTGACTCCCCTGGAGAGACTCCAGAAGTACCCAAGATCCATGTCAGCACTGGAGAGGAATCCTCAGGTTCCGGCACCGACTCACACAAGGTCTTAGGCCCAGCATCGACGGGAGAGGAATCCGAGAGGCCCCCGAGGAATTCTCATGGGGACTGGCCTTTCCTGAGGCCACCAGAGCGGGTCCCTGAGGTCCCAGTCGTAAGTCGAGAGCACCTGCCGCAACTCGAGAAAATCCAGGAGGTTCTCCCGCCAGACGAGATGAGCCCATTTCCGCTGAGGCGTCTCGAGGCTATTCACACTTAACCTCTGGAACTTCCAAAGGGTCCTTCACACCATTTCTGCAACTCAAGATGTTCCCCGACATACCCGTCTCCACTAGAGAGGAAGCACGAGAGTCCCGCCCACATCCAGAGGAGCCCGTTTCCGCCTCCTAGCTCGAGAGGAGGGATCCTTTCCCTGCGTGGTCGGGAAAGAATTCCCGGCGTTCCCGTCGCATCTCAAGAGCAGGCGCTCTCCACAGGAAAGGGAGAGGAACTCCAGGGTCGTGTCACCATTCCCAGAGTCCCCCAGAAGTTTCAGTCCATTCCAGGGAAACCTGTTTTCCCTGCACTGCCACGACTTTCAAGCCGAGGATCGACTCACACCACGGTGGCACGTGGGACAACCCTGCTGGAAAGCCTCGTGGGAAAGCTTTGTGGAAAGCCTTGAGTGAAAGCCACAGATCCTTTGATCCAAGGAAGGAAGCGTGACACTGCTGCTTCAGGTCGGAGGAAAGCGCACGTGCATGCCCCACTGGAGACGAAGACTGACTCCCCTGGGGAGACTCCAGAAGTACACCAAGATCCATTTCTGCACTGGAGAGGAATCTCAGGTTCCGGCAGCGTCTCCACACAAGGTCTTAGGCGCTGGCATCGAGGGAGAGGAATCACGAGAGGCCCCCGAGCAACTCGCATGGGGACTGGCCTTTCCTGAGGCCACCAGAGCGGGTCCCTGAGGTCCCCGTCGTAAGTCGAGAGCACCTGCCGCAACTCGAGAAAATCCAGGAGGTTCTCCCCTCCAGGCGAGATGAGGCGCATTTCCCCTGTGGCATCTCGAGGCTAATCACATCTAACATCTGGAACTTCCAAAGGGTCCTTCACACCCTTGCTGCAACTCAAGAAGTTCCCCGACATACCCGTTTCCACTCGAGAGGAAGCACGAGAGTCCCCGCCACATCCAGAGGAGCCCCCGTTTCCGCCTGCTAGCTCGAGAGGAGGGATCATTTACCTGCGTGGTCGGGAATGAATTCCCGGCATTTTCCGTCACATCTCAAGAGGAGGCGCTCTCCACAGGAAAGGCGAGAGGAACTCCAGGGTCGTGCCACATTCCCAGAGTTCCCCAGATGTCTCACTCCATTCCAGGAAACCTGTTTTCCCCACTGCCACGACCTTCAAGCGAGGGTCGACTCACAACACGGTGGCACGTGGGACAGCCCTGTGGGAAAGCCTCGTGGGAAAGCCTCGTTGGAAAGCTCGA
>NW_017218159.1:0-12068 GCF_001704415.2 Capra hircus | reverse complement strand
AACTTCCAAAGGGTCCTTCACACCCTTGCTGCAACTCAAGAAGGTCCCCGACATACCCGTCTCCACTCGAGAGGAAGCACGAGAGAGTCCGCCCACATCCAGAGGAGCCCCTTTTCCGCCTCCTAGCTCGAGAGGAGGTATCATTTCCCTCGTGGTCGGGAAAGAATTCCCGGCGGTTCCTCGCATCTCAAGAGGAGGCGCTCTCCACAGGAAAGGCGAGAGGAACTCCAGGGTCGTGTCACCATTCCCAGAGTCCCCCAGATATCTCAGTCCATTCCAGGGAAACTGTTTTCCCTGCACTGCCTCGACTTTCAAGCCGAGCATCGACTCACACCACGGTGGCACGTGGGACAGCCCTTTGAGAAAGCCTCTTGGGAAAGCCTCGTGGGAAAACGTCGAGGGAAAGCCACAGATCCCTTGATCCACGCGAAGGGAAGCATGACACTGCTGCTACAGTTCGGGAAGAAAGCGCACGTGCATGACCTCACTCGAGACGACGACTGGTTCCCCTGGGGAGACTCCAGACGTACCCCAAGATCCATGTCAGCACTGGAGAGGAATCCTCAGGTTCCGGCACCGACTCCACACAAGGTCTTAGGCCCCGGCATCGACGGGAGAGGAATCCCGAGAGGCCCCGAGCAACTCGCATGGGGACTGGCCTTTCCTGAGGCCACCAGAGCGGGTCCCTGAGGTCCCCGTCGTAAGTCGAGAGCACCTGACGCAACTCGAGAAAATCCAGGAGGTTTCCCCTCCAGGCGAGATGAGGCCCATTTCCGCTGAGGCGTCAGGAGTCTAATCACACCTAACTTCAGGAACTTCCAAAGGGTCCTTCACACCCTTGCTGCAACTCAAGAAGTTCCCCGACATACGTCTCCATTTGAGAGGAAGCACGAGAGTCACGCTCACATCCAGAGGAGACCCGTTTCCGCCTCTTAGCTCGAGAGGAGGGATCTTTCCCTGCGTGTTCGGGAAAGAATTCCCGGCGTTCCGGTCACATCTCAAGAGGAGGCGCTCTCGACAGGAAAGACGAGGGAACTCCAGGGTCGTGACACCATTACCTGAGTCCCACAGATGTCTCAGTCCATTCCAGGGAAACCTGTTTTCCCTGCACTGCCTCGACTTTGAAGCCGAGCATCGACTCACACCACGTTGGCACGTGGGACAGCCCTGTGGGAAAGCCTCTTGGGAAAGCCTCGTGGGAAAGCCTCGAGGGAAAGCCACAGGTCCCTTGATCCACGAGAAGGGAAGCGTGACACTGCTGCCCAGCTCGGGAGTAAAGCACACGTGCATGCCCCCACTCGAGACGACGACTGACTCCCCTGGGGAGACTCCAGAAGTACGCCAACATCCATGTCAGCACTGGAGACGAATCCTCAGGTTTCGGCACCGATTCCACACAAGGTCTTAGGCCCGGCATCGAAGGGAGAGGAATCCCGAGAGGCCCCGAGAGCCACCGAGTAACTCGCATGGGGACTGGCCTTTCCTGAGGGCACCAGAGAGGGTCCCTGAGGTCCCCGACGTAAGTCGAGAGCACCTGCCGCAACTCGAGAAAATCCAGGAGGTTCTCCCCTCCAGGCGAGATGAGGCCCATTTCCGCTGAGGCGTCTCGAGGCTAATCACACCTAAACTCTGGAACTTCCAAAGGGTCCTTCACACCCATGCTGCAACTCAAGAAGTTCCACGACATACCCGACTCCACTAGAGAGGAAGCACGAGAGTCCCGCCCACATCCAGAGGAGCCCGTTTCCGCCTCCTAGCTCGAGAGGAGGGATCCTTTCCCTGCGTGGTCGGGAAAGAATTCCGGCGTTCCCGTCGCATCTCAAGTGGAGGCGCTCTCCACAGGAAAGGCGAGAGGAACTACAGGGTCGTGCCACATTCCCAGAGTCCCCAGATGTGTCAGTCCATTCCAGGGAAACCTGTTTTCCCTGCACGGCCTCAACTTTCAAGCCGAGGATCGACTCACACCACGGTGGCACGTGGGACGGCCGTGTGGGAAAGCCTCGTGGGAAAGCCTCGGGAAAGCCTCGAGGGAAAGCCCCTGATCCCTTGATCCCCGCGAAGGGAAGCGTGACACTGCTGCTACAGCTCGGGAGGAATGCGCACGTGCATGCCCCCACTCGAGACAAGGACTGACTCCCATGGGGAGACTCCAGAAGTACCCAAGATCCATGTCAGCACTGGAGAGGAATTCTCAGGTTCCGGCGCTGACTCCACACAAGGTTTTAGGCCCCAGAATCGACGGGAGAGGAAACCCGAGAGGCCCCCGTGAGGCCCCCGAGCAACTCGCAAGGGGACTGGCCTTTCCTGAGGCCCCAGAGCGGGTCCCTGAGGTCCCGTGGTAAGTCGAGAGCACCGGCCGCAACTCTTGAAAATCCAGGAGGTTCTCCCCTCCAGGCGAGATGAGGCCCTTTTCCGATGAGGCTCCTCGAGGCTAATCACACCTAAACGCTGGAATTTCCAAGGGTCCTTCACCCATTGCTGCAACTCAAGAAGTTCCCCGTCATACCCGACTCCACTCGAGAAGAAGGACGAGAGTCCGCCCACATACAGAGGAGCCCCGTTTCCGCCTCATAGCTCTAGAGGAGGGATCCTTTCCCTGCGTGTTCGGGAAAGTATTCCAGCGTTCCCGTCGCATCTCAAGAGGAGGCGCTCTCCACTTGAAACGGGAGAGGAACTCCAGGTTCGTGCCACCGTTCCCACACTCCCCCAGATGTCTCAGTCCATTCCAGGGAAACCTGTTTTCCCTGCACTGCCTCGACCTTCAAGCCGAGGATCGACTCACACCACGGTGGCACGTGGGACAGCCCTGTGGGAAATCCTCGTGGAAAGCCTCCTGGGAAAGCCTCGAGGGAAAGCCACAGATCCCTTGATCCACGCGAAGGGAAGGCTGACTCTGCTGCTACAGCTCGAGAGGAAACCGCACGTTCATGCCCCCACTCGAGACGAGGACTGACTCCCCTGGGGAGACTCCAGAAGTACCCCAAGATCCATGTCAGCACTGGAGAGGAATCCTCAGGTTCCGGCACCTGCTGGGAGCCAGTGTGAGGAATCCCGCCCGTACAAGGTCATGAGGAAGGAAGCTGACATACACAAGGCGTGCTCAGACTTCAGGGACCCCTCTGCAAATTCCTAAGCACGTACCCCAACAAAAATCTGCCGGCTTTTGTGCTCTGCTTTTCCACTCTTCTGACATTTTCTGGAAAAAGTCAATTCAGGGCTTTAGTCTTCTGCATTTGAAAGAGTGTTTCAATCCAAAAACCCCTCCGATGGCTTTCTAGCCTGCCTGCACGACTCGTGCAGCTGCGCATGTGATTGTTTGAGGCCTCCTGACCGCAGGAGGCACAGAAAGCTTAAAACATCCTAGGAATGTAGGAGCTTCCGAGGAGTCAAAATCTTTAGAATAGGACTGATTAATGGTTTATTTTTTGGGTCAATGCTTGCTGCCAAATTTTCATATCCTTTATTTTTAGATATAGTTGGTATATAGAAAAACAAGTAGTAGACCTGGTATTAGCAACATTAGATCTTTGAGTTAAGTACCTTCTTTGTTATATCCCACTGCACCTTTGTTCTATAGAGATGTAACTTTAATGCTTTAAGGAGATGCAGATTAAAAAAAAAAAAAAACTTCAGGGGAAACAAAATTAACATTCATTAAGGAAGAGAGCCAAAAAGTGTTAACAAGCCTCTTGGCCAAAAGATAATGTAAATCACCTGAGACCTTTTGTATACAAAATGATATACGGAAAGAATCTGGGTTGCGAACGCTACATAATTTTGTGTTACCCAATGATCTCCGTGTTTTATCAAAAGTATAAAAGGCCTTCTGAACAATAAAGGATGGGGGCCAGTTTCTCGAACTAGTCTCTCGGCCTGGTTTCTTGGGACTCTGGCTCCCCCCATGTCTCTCTCTCTCTCTTCTTCTCTCCCCTTCCTCTCTCTGCTCTTTACTTTAACTTCAGGCTGAATCTCCATCTGGGGCGCGGAGGCTCGCCAGGTCTACTTACTTGCCCGGCTGTTAAGACCCGCACGAAAGGGAGCTTAAGGCGAGGCACCCTTAGATATTCAAGCGTGCGCCGGTGGCCCAACGTAGATGGTGCAAATTCCTTGTCTGGAATTTTATTGGCCTTCCGCGTAAACCAAGCTATTCAGCCTCTTCCTCCACTTAATCTTCTTACTACACTATAGTTTCTTAATCTAATCTTACGTTAATAAAACAAACAAGTCTTTCCACGCCAACGCCGTCCACCCTTCGAATTCCCGGATCCACCGGGGCTGGACCCAGCAAGTGGGCCCGGAACAGGCTATTCAAAGGTAGGTTCCTCGGAGCAAAGCCCCGGAGCACTCCCCCGGAGCACTCTCTGTTGCTCCCCCGGAGTGACTTAATCACTCCCCCGGAGTACTTTCGGGTACTCCCCAGTGTTGAGTGTTCGGGACGGCTAGGACCCCACTCAGGGTGCCGCGGACCCCCTGTAGGATAGACAGGGTGAGGACGAGTGGGAAGTGTTCAAGGGTTTAAGAGAAACCTGGTGCTCTAGAGGTTGAAAAGAAACCTGCTATCTTAGGGTTTAAAACAAAACCCCCTTGGCTAAGGTAAAACCTTTTTGTCAAGGCAGACTTTTCTATAACTCTTAATTTTCTGACACGGGTAACAATGACTCAAAACAATGACACCTCTTTATACAAGTAATTTTGTAACTGTTAAACAAAAAAGACAAATTAAAGATTAAAAGGCTCGTGTTACGAGACCAATGTCCTTGGTTTCCAGAAAGAGATTTAGATACTTGGATAAAGGTAATAAAACAGCTAAAAACTAATTATACTTTGCATGGGCCTGTAAATGCTTTTGCTCTGTAAAATATTATTACAAATGTTCTGGACCCCCGTCATGAGGCTGTTAGTTAGATAGCCTATGGGAGAGACTATAGCAGTGGATCGTAGTGGGTCTCCACCTATTACGCAGATCATATTTTCTGCCATTGGCAAACAAAAGGAGAGAGACTGTACTCTTCCTCCCGAGGAAGGAGGGTGCTTATAGGACGCAGCGGCCGAGCGCCCTGGAGAGCCCCTCCCCTCTACACAAACCAAACCTTTAAAAGAGTTGTCTTATTTAAGGCGACCACTGCAACCTCTGCTTGCGCCTCCCCAGGGCTTAAGAACTCCCCACTTTATATCCAAAGCCTCCCAGAACATTGCTTAAGTTTGAAAACGATAGTGACAATATTTTTGAGCAAAAGAGCTTTTAAAACAGAGCTTGCTCCTTGCATAAAATCCCTCAGGGGGCCTCACCCAACAAAAAAAAAAAAGGAAGAAAAACAGGAAAAAAAAGAAAAATATTCGTAATAAAAAGGACTTTACAAATGCAAAATGTTTCTCTTGAGGCCAAATAGAACATTTTTTTTGCCAAAATGTCTTGCTAAACAGAGATAACAAGCCGTACCAAACAACCCCAGGTAGCTCAGGCCTGGACCTCAGTTCCACCACCTTAATAATAATAGCTCCTGACTCAGATTCCAGTGGCTAGTCCCTTCCTGAGGACATTGTAAGACTTGTGCTGGGGCATAGCTTGCTTTCTTTTCAAAAAAAATTTCGGTAGTTCTTGTGTAGTAAATTCTGATTATACTAAAAAATTGAAGTTTTGATATCGCCACCTGCTAAAACTGTGTAATTAAAATTAAAAAATAGCACAGCTTTTGCTTTTACCTTATTACCAGACAGAAAAACCAGACAAAAAAAGCCCCAGAGGATCTAGATCTAGCTTTTTGGGTGCAAAAAATTGCAGCTTCTTGGCCTTTAAAAGATTTTTTAAAGATATAAAATGTCATGGCTGTTAGACAATAGACAAGACGTTTCTTAGATTGCTGAGAGACTAGCGCAGCTCCTGGCCAACATATACTACTGAAAAGGAGTTGGTGGGATTAGAAAAGGTGGTATGCAGGATAAAAATGCTATAGAGTAAGAGGTGAGAGAGAGTTTAAAACCTTGGTGAATAGTGAGCTCCCCGTTGCTGGAAGTATTCAAGCAAAGATTAAATGGCTACTTGTCATCTAAAAGGCTATAGACCAGATTTGGGTTATAAAAAGATCATTAAAAAAGCTTTTCTTGCTTCTTATATTTGGGTCTGCCAAAAGTTTTAAAACTGATAATGTCCTTTTAAAGCTGCTGAGAGATTGTTTACTAACTTTAAATGATTTCCAAAAATTATTAGTTGATATTAATTGGATATGCCCACATTTAAAACTGACTTTTGTAGATTTAAAGCCTTTTGTTTGATTGCTGAAAAAAAACAATCCTAATCCCAGTTCTAAGAAAAAGTTGACTAGTGTGACACAGTTGGCTTTCGTTAAAGTGAATGAGGCTTTAAATGATCAGTTAATTAAGATTAATATTGCCAAAAAAGGAGATTAAATTATTCTTGCCACAAAATGTATACCTACAGGATGCTTGTGACAAGAAGGCCCATTGGTTCCATCTAATGACCCCCAAAAAATAGTTTTATCTTATCCCAACTTGGTGGAACAATGGCCTCTGCCTAAGAAAAAATTACTGCCATATTAATTTAAAAGATTAATTCAAGCATACTGATTTATTAAATTGTTTAGTAAAGAGCCATCAAAAATTGTAATTCCATATAACAAAAACAACTTGATGCTTTTCAAATGTTTGATGATTGGCAGATTGCTATAGGAAATTCTTGTGATCAGATCTTGCATCATTTACCCTCACGTGCTTTGTTAATTCAAAAATTAAAAAAGGAGAAATTAAGTATAGTTTTCCCCCATCAGATTTTACAACATGTTCTCTTTGTAATAAGTTAAATGCTGATTCGTTTGGAACAGTAAAATAAAAAGCCATTGGTAAAGCAAAAAGATCTCCAGATAACAAAAAAGATCCCGACCCAGAATTTGCTGCGGGTCGAGGAAGTGTTTATATTTTTTCCACAGGGTGCAGATTCGTCAATTTGGATCCCGGACAGACTGATTCGCCACAAAAAAAAAGGGAACTTCTCTGCCGCCACCGCCGCGGGAAACAGCCGTGCACCAAAAGCTGCGGCGGGGCCAGCCTGACTGACGGAACCCAGTGCACCGCACTCGCAGCCCCGTTACAGCGCCAGTGTCAGAGGGCGGGGTGAAGGCCGCTGCTCCCACCGGCAGAAGAGGCAAAAGAAACATCAAGATCCCGGCGGGACTAACAGCTGCTGCAGCGCAAACTCCAACCAGAAAATGACTCTATTTACTCTATTTTGGCTTGTCTATCCTCTCCTTATGTTCTTCTTTTCACCAATGATTCCAGAAAACTTAACGTACCTAATGTAGCGACTTGTCAACCATGGATGTTTTCATCTTGTTTAACTCCTCAAAGTAATGTCTGCTCTTTTGTGGTTTTAAAGATGTCCTGTAACTGTAACAACTTATTGATATGATAATTATGTTCTTGCTGTTGTTACAATAACTTATTGTTACTATGGCAGCGGTCATTGACTCAACAAGTGTAAATGCCCAATATGTTAAAAAATCAAGTTTTAGGTGTTTTGGAACAGCTCAGATATTAGTTTAGACTTAGGGAAACTGCATAACCAGATTCAGACCTTGGAACACTCCGATTAGATTTTACCACCTCAGGAGAAGCCAATGACTTTTTCCACTCTTTCTCTAACTTCATTTCTGGAAAGACTATTCTGTCTACTCTTTATAATCTTGCTCCTCGTAATCATTCTTCCCTGTATTGTCTAGATTCTTCGGCAGAGCATTCGGAATCTCGCGACAGAACTGCACCTGATTTTAAACATAAATAATTAATTATTTAAAATAAAACAGGGTGAGATGCTGGGAGCCAGTGTGAGGAATCCCGCCCGTGACAAGGTCATGAGGAAGGAAGCTGACATACGCAAGGCGTGCTCAGACTTCAGGGACCCCTCTGCAAATTCCTAAGCACGTACCCCAACAAAAATCTGCCGGCTTTTGTGCTCTGCTTTTCCACTCTTCTGACATTTTCTGGAAAAAGTCAAATCAGGGCTTTAGTCTTCTGCATTTGAAAGAGTGTTTCAATCCAAAAAACCCTCCGATGGCTTTCTAGCCTGCCTGCAGGACTCGTACAGCTGCGCATGTGATTGTTTGAAGCCTCCTGAGGCAGGAGGCACAGGAAGCTTAAAACATCCTAGGAATGTAGGAGCTTCCGAGGAGTCAAAATCTTTAGAATAGGACTGATTAAAGGTTTCATTTTTTGGGTCAATGCTTGCTGCCTAAATTTTCATATCCTTTATTTTTAGATATAGTTGGTATATAGAAAAACAAGTAGTAGACCTGGTATTAGCAACATTAGATCTTTGAGTTAAGTACCTTCTTTGTTATATCCCACTGCACCTTTGTTCTATAGAGATGTAACTTTAATGCTTTAAGGAGATGCAGATTAAAAAAAAAAAACTTCAGGGGAAACAAAATTATCATTCATTAAGGAAGAGAGCCAAAAAGTGTTAACAAGCCTCTTGGCCAAAAGATAATGTAAATCACCTGAGACCTTTTGTATACAAAATGATATACGGAAAGAATCTGGGTTGCGAACGCTACATAATTTTGTGTTACCAATGATCTCCGTGTTTTATCAAAAGTATAAAAGGCCTTCTGAACAATAAAGGATGGGGGCCAGTTTCTCGAACTAGTCTCTCGGCCTGGTTTCTTGGGACTCTGGCTCCCCCCATGTCTCTCTCTCTCTTCTCTTCTCTCCCTTCCCTCTCTCTGCTCTTTACTTTAACTTCAGGCTGAATCTCCATCTGGGGCGCGGAGGCTCGCCAGGTCTACTTACTTGCCCCGGCTGTTAAGACCCGCACGAAAGGGAGCTTAAGGCGAGGCACCCTTAGATATTCAAGGGCGCCGGTGGCCCAACGTAGATGGTGCAAATTCCTTGTCTGGAATTTTATTGGCCTTCCACGTAAACCAAGCTATTCAGCCCTCTTCCTCCACTTAATCTTTCTTACTACACTATAGTTTCTTAATCTAATCTTACATTAATAAACAAACAAGTCTTTCCAAGCCAACGCCGTCTACCCTTCGAATTACCTGGATCCACTGGGGGTGGACCCCGGCAGGCACCGAATCCACACAAGGTCTTAGGCCCTGGCATCGACGGAGAGGAATCCCGAGAGGCCCCCGAGCAACTCGCATGGGGACTGGCCTTTCCTGAGGCCACCAGAGCGGGTCCCAGTGGCCCGTCGTAAGGCGAGAGCAAGTACCACAACTCGAAAAAATCCAGGAGATTCTCCCATCCAGGGAGATGAGGCCCATTTCCGCTAAGGCGTCTCGACTCTAAACACACCTAACCTCTGGAATTCCAAAGGATCCTTCACACCCTTGCTGCAACTCAAGAAGTTCCCCAACATACCCGTCTCCACTCGAGAGGAAGCACGAGAGTCCCCCACATCCAGAGGAGCCCGTTTCCGCCTCCAAGTTCGAGAGGAGGGATTCTTTTCTGCGTGCTCGGGAAAGAATTCCCGGCGTTCCTGTCGCATCTCAAGAGGAGGCGCTGTCCACAGGAAAGGCGAGAGGAACTCCAGGGTCGTGCCACCATTCCCAGAGTCCCCCAGATGTCTCAGTCCATTCCAGGGAAACCTGTTTTCCCTGCACTGCCTCGACTTTCAAGCCGAGGATCCACTCACACCATGATGGCACGTGGGACAGCCCTGTGGGAAAGCCTCGTGGGAAAGCCTCGTTGGAAAGCGTTGAGGAAAAGCCACAGATCCCTTGATCCACGCAAAGGGAAGGGTGACAATGCTGCTACAGCTCGGGAGGAAAGCGCACGTGCATGCCCCCACTCGAGACGTGGACTGACTCCCCTGGGGGAGACTCCAGAAGTACCCCAGGATCCATGTCAGCACTGGAGAGGAATCCTCAGGTTCCGGCACCGACTCCAAACAAGGTCTAAAGGCCCGGCATCGAAGGGAGAGGAATCCCGAGAGGCCCCGAGCAACTCGCATGGGGACTGGCCTTTCCTGAGGCCACCAGAGCGGGTCCCTGAGGTCCCCGTCGTTAGTCGAGAGCACCAGCCGAACTCGAGAAAATCCAGGAGGTTCTCCCTTCCAGGCGAGATTAGGCCCATTTCTGCTGAGGCGATTCGACGCTAATCACACCTAACCTCTTGAATTTCCAAAGGGTCCTTCACACCCTTGCTGCAACTCAAGAAGTTGCCCGACATACCCGTCTCCACTCGAGAGGAAGCACGACAGTCCCGCCCACATCCAGAGGAGCCCCGTTTCCGTCTCATAGTTCGAGAGGAGGGATCTTTCCCTGCGTGGTCGGGAAAGAATTCCCGGCGTTCCCGTCGCATCTCAAGAGGAGGCGCTCTCCACCGGAAAGGCAAGAGGAACTCCCGGGTCGTGCCACCATTCCCAGAGTCCACCAGATGTCTCAGTCCATTCCAGGGAAACCTGTTTTCCGTGCACTGCCTCGACTTTCAAGCCAAGGATCGACTCACACGTTGGTGGCACGTGGGACAGCCCAGTGGGAAAGCCTCGTGGGAAAGTCTCGTGGGAAAGCCTCGAGGGAAGCCACAGAACCCTTGATCCACGCGAAGGGAAGCGTGACACTGCTGCTACAGCTCGGGAGGAAAGCGGACTTGCATTCCCACACTCGAGACCAGGACTGACTCCCCTGGGAGACTCCAGAAGTACCCCAAGATCCATGTCAGCCCTGGAGAGGAATCCTCAGGTTTCGGCACCGACTCCACACAATTTCTTAGGCCCCCGGCACCGACGGGAGAGGAATCCCGAGAGGTCGCGTGCAACTTGCATGGGGACTGGCCTTTCCTGAGGCCACCAGAGCGGGTCCCTGAGGTCCGCGTCATAAAGGAGAACACCTGCACCAACTCGAGAAAATGCAGGAGGTTCTGCCCTCCAGGCGAGATGAAGCCCATTTCCTCTGAGGCGTCCCAGGCTAATCACACCTAACCTCTGGAACTTACAAAGGGGCCTTCACACCTTGCTACAACTCAAGAAGTTCCCCGACATACCCGTCTCCACTCAAGAGAAGCACAAGAGTCCCGCCCAATCAAGAGCAGCCCCGTTTCCGCCTCCTAGCTGGAGAAGAGGGATCCTTTTCCTGCGTCGTCGGGAAAGAATTCCCAGTGTTTCCGTCGCATCTCAAGAGGAGGCGCTCTCCACAGGAAAGCCGAGAGGAACTCCAGGGTCATGCCACCATTCCACAGTCCCCCAGATATTTCAGTCTATTCCAGGGAAACCTGTTTTCCCTGCACCGCCTCGACTTTCAAGCCGAGAATCGACTCAAACCATGGTGGCACGTGGGACAACCCTTTGGGAAAGCCTCGTGGGAAAGCCTCATGGGATAGCCTCGAGGGAAAGCCACATGTCCCTTGATCCAAGTGAAGGGAAGCGTGACACTGCTGCTACAGCTCGGAGGAAAGCGCACTTGCATGCCCACACTCGAGACAGGACTGACTCCCCTGGGGAGACTACAGAAGTACCCCAAGATCCATGTCAGCCCTGGAGAGGAATCCTCAGGTTCCGGCACCGACTCCACACAAGGTCTTAGGCCCGGTATCGAAGGGAGAGGAATCCCGAGAGGTCCCCGTGCAACTTGCATGGGGACTGGCCTTTCCTGAGGCCACCAGAGGGTCCCTGAGGGCCCCGTCGTAGGTCTAGAGCACCTGCGCAACTTGAGAAAATCCAGGAGGTTCTCCCTTCCAGGCGAGATGAGGACCATTTCCGCTGAGGTGTCTCAAGGCTAATCACACCTAACCTCTGGACCTTACAAAGGGTCCTTCACATCCTTGCTGCCAACTCAAGAAGTTCCCCGACATACCCGTCTCCACTCCGAGAGGAAGTACGAGAGTCCCGCCCACATCCAGGGAGCGCCCGTTTCCGCCTCTAGCTCGAGAGGAGGGATCCTTTCCCTGGTGTCGGGAAAGAATTCCGGCGTTCCCGTTGCAACTCAAGAGGAGGCGCTCTCCACCTGAAAGGCGAGAGGAACTCCGGGTCGTGCCACCATTCCCAGAGTCCCCAGATGTCTCAGTCCATTCCAGGGAAACCTGTTTTCCCTGCACCTGCCTCGACTTTCAAC
>NW_017218158.1:0-12069 GCF_001704415.2 Capra hircus | reverse complement strand
TCAGGAAAGGCCAGTTCCCATCAAGTGCTACGGGGCTCTCGGATTCCTCTTGGGTCGATGTGGGCCTAAGACCTTGTGTGAAGTCGAGGCCGGTACCTGAGGATTCCTCTCCGTGGTGACATGGTTCTTGGGGTACTTCTTGAGTCTCCCCAGGGGTGTCAGTCCTCTTCTCAGCGGGATCATGCAAGAACGCTTACCTCCTGAGCTGCAGTAGCAGTGTCACGCTGCCGTCGCGTGATCAAGAGATCTATGTCTTTCCCTCGAGGTATTTCTCACGGGGCTTTCCCTCGAGGCTTTCCCACGAGGCTTTCCCACATCGCTGTCCCACGTGCCACCATGGTGCCAGTCGATCCTCGGCGTGAAAATCAAGGCAGTGCAGGGAAAACAGGTTCCTCTGGAATGGACTGAGACATCTGGGGGACTCTTGGAATTGTGGCACGACCCTGGAATTCCTCTCGCCTTTCCTGTGGAGAGCGCCTCTTCTTGAGATTCGGTGGGAACGCCGGGAATACTTTCCCGACCAAGCAGGGAAAGTCCCGTGGTCCAGCCCCGGTGGATCCAGGTGATTCGAAGGTGGGGACGTAGTCGTCGTCTTTGGAAATATACATATTTAATCCCAGATATAAAGAGATTAGAAATGGATAGTGTAGTAGGAAGATTATTGGAGAAAAAGAGGCTGAATAACTTGGATTACGTGGAATAACATCCATCCTCCAGTAGAGAATTCAGCCAGAAAAACGGAGCAAAAAAGAAGCGACATGGGGGAATCAGTCTTTCCGGAAACTGATCTGATTTCTTTATTTTTGGTTTTGCTTGTATACCTCTTGTTACACATAGGGATGAATACAGAGTCACGCAGGAGTCGGCATCCTGACCTTTATCAAAATCAGGTGCTTCACATAAATGTATAAAAAAAAGGTCTTAGGGATCTTACATCATCTTCTGGCCATGAATGAGACCTGCTGACATTTTATGATCCTTTCTTTCTGATAACCAAATAAACTTATTTCTTCCAAGGGTGTTTTTTTCTTAAACCAGGCACCACCCTCCAAATAAAGTTACATTCCTATAGGGTGAGGGTGTAGTGAGTTACAATCAAGAAAGGAATTTATTTAACCCAAGGTTAACATGATTAGTCTTAAAGGTGAATTCTTATTTCTCCTATATGCTTAAAGGTTAATACTTATTTCTCCTATATACTAGTTATATTCATTATAAGGGTAGGGAACATGGAGATTTATCAGCAAACATCAGCCTAACAAATGAAAATCCTTTCATCAATTCTCCCCTTAAGATCTATTTAGTCTTAAGATATGATAAAGTTACATTCTTACATAGAAAGGACACAGTGATATATAACAAAGTACAGTGATCTATTACAAAAGTGAAAATCCATTAACTCAAAAAGTCTAGTATTGCTAACATCAAAAACTGCTATATTTCCTTTGCTATATTCCAAATACATTGATTAATATATTCCCAAGTGCCTAAGGATATGGAGGCCTGGTGGCAATCATTGACTCAACAAGAAGAAAAAGTCCTATGCTAATTAAGACTCTCAAAATACTCCAAAACTCTCTGTGCTGTTTACAGTTGAGAGGTAGTAAACAATCTTGTGCCTAGTGGCAGCAGTATGGATAATCCTGTCACACAAGCTGGTCTGTCAGCAGAGAGGTTTGACCTAAAATATCCTTGTCCCACCCAGAGCAGGGAATTAGCAGCAATTTTTGACACAACAAATGAAGAACCCTTCACCAATATAATTCCTAACCAACTATACTAATAATTTCTAACTCCCCAAAATAATTTGCCTTTAGTAAGTCTAAAACATCTCATGCCTCTCAGGTTGGGAGGCTGTAAACAATCACATGTGGCCGGACAAACCTATAAAGGTGGGCTAGATAACCTTCAGAGGAGTCGGCAAGCTGAAACACTCTTGTCATGCCCAAGAATATTTATTGCCTTGAAGCTGCACGTTTACTTCTTCTCCGAGAGAAACAGTTATGGGGGAGAGCCCCCGTAAAGTCAGAAGTGTAGGTGAGAGCATAAAACAGACTCTGGTTTTGGGGTTCGATGCTCGGGAACAGGGGGTTACCTGAGGCTTGATCACGCCTTTGGCATGCCAAGCCTCCTTCCTCATGACCTTTGCCATAGGCGGAATTCCTCACGCTGGCCCCCGGAAGGAAAGGATCCCTCATCTCGAGCGACGAGGCGGAAACGCGCCTCCTGTGGATGTGGGGGGGACCATCTTGCTTATTCTCGAGTGGAGACGGGTATGTCGGGGAACTTATTGAGTTGCAGCAAGGGTGTAAAGTACCTTTTGGAAGTTCCAGAGGTTAGGTGTGATTAGCCTCGAGACACCTCAGTGGAAATGGGCCTCATCTCGCCTGGAGGGGAGAACCTCCTGGATTTTCTCGAGTTGCGGCAGGTGCTCTCGACTTACGACGGGGACCTCAGGGGCCAGCTCTGGTGGCCTCAGGAAAGGCCAGTCCCCATTCAAGTTTCTAGGGGGCCTCTCAGGATTCCTCTCCTGTCGATGCCGGGGCCTAAGACCTTGTGTGAAGTCGGGGCTGGAACCTGAAGATTCCTCTCCAGTGCTGACATGGATCTTGTGGTACTTCTGGAGTCTCCCCAGGGGAGTCAGTCCTCGTCTCGAGTGGGGGCATGCACGTGCGCTTTCCTCCCGAGCGGTAGCAGCAGTGTCACGCTTCCCGTCGCGTGGATCAAGGGATCTGTGGCTTTCCCTCTAGGCTTTCCCATGAGGCTTTCCCACAGGGCTGTCCCACATGCCACCTTGGTGTGAGACGATCCTCGGCGTGAAAGTCGTGGCAGTGCAGGGAAAACAGGTTCCTCTGGAATGGACTGAGACATCTGGGGAACTCTTGGAATGGTGGCACGACCCTGGAGTTCCTCTGGCCTTTCCTGTGGAGAGCACTTCCTCTTGAGATGCGACGGGAACGCCAGGAATTCTTTCCCGACCACGCAGGGAAAGGATCCCTCCTCTCTAGATACGAGGCGGAAACGGGGCTCCTCTGGATGTGGGCGGGACCCTCGTGCTTCATCTCGAGTGGAGACGGGTATGTCGGTGATCTTCTTGACTTGCAGCAGGGGTGTCAAAGACCCTTTGGAAGTTCCAGAGGTTAGGTGTGATTAGCCTCGAGATGCCTCAGGGGAAATGGGCCTCATCTCGCCTGGAGGGGAGAACCTCCTGGATTATCTTGAGTTGGAGCAGGTGCTCTCGTCTTAGGATGGGGACCTCAGGGACCCGCTCCTGTGGCCTCAGAAAAGGCCAGTGCCCATGGGAGTTGCTAGGGGGCCTCTCAGGATTCCTCTCACGTCGATGCCGGGGCCTAAGACCTTGTGTGGAGAGCCCGAGCGGAGGCGACGCGGAGCGTTTCGGTTCTCAGTGCCTGGGGCACCGGTGTGTGGTGTGAGGCTGCGGCGGAGCCTCTACACTGAAGGTGCGAGAGGTTGGCAGCTTCGATTGAAGCACATCGAGCGGCGACAGCAGTGAAAGTCATGAGCGACAGCGGCGAGGAGAACTACGGCGAGGGGGAATCCCGTTCTGCTTCCAGAAGCGGAAGTGCTCATGGATCTGGGAAATCTGCAAGTCATACCCCTGCAAGGTCTCGCTCCAAGGAAGATTCCAGGCGTTCCAGATCAAAGTCCAGGTCCAGATCGGAATCTAGGTCTAGATCCAGAAGAAGTTCTCGGAGGCATTATACAAGGTCACGATCTCGGTCCCGGTCCCATAGAAGATCTCGTAGCAGATCTTACAGCAGAGATTATCGAAGACGGCATAGCCACAGTCATTCTCCCATGTCTACTCGCTGGCGTCATGTTGGGAATCGGGCAAATCCTGATCCTAACTGTTGTCTTGGAGTATTTGGATTGAGCTTGTATACTACAGAAAGAGATCTAAGAGAAATGTTCTCTAAATATGGCCCAATTGCTGATGTATCTATTGTATATGACCAGCAGTCTAGACGTTCAAGAGGATTTGCCTTTGTATACTTTGAAAATGTAGATGATGCCAAGGAAGCAAAAGAGCGTGCCAATGGAATGGAGCTTGATGGATGTAGGATCAGAGTTGACTTCTCCATAACGAAAAGACCACATACTCCAACAGCAGGAATTTACATGGGGAGACCTACCTATGGCAGCTCACGCCGTCGAGATTACTATGACAGAGGATATGATCGAGGCTATGATGATCGGGACTATTACAGCAGATCGTACAGAGGAGGAGGAGGAGGAGGAGGAGGATGGAGAGCTGCTCAAGACAGGGATCAGAAATACAGAAGACGGTCACCTTCTCCCTACTATAGTCGTGGAGGATACAGATCACGTTCCAGATCTCGATCATACTCACCTCGTCGCTATTAAAGCATGAAGATGAAGACTTTCTGAAACCTGCCCTAGAGTTGGGATATTGTTTGTGGACAATATTTTTTATTGTCTCCTGTTTAAAAAGTGAACAGTGCCTGGTGAAGTTAGGTGACTTTTACACCTTTTATGATGACTACTTTTGGTGGAGTTGAAATGCTGTTTTCATTCTGCATTTGTGTAGTTCGGTGCTTTGTTCAAAGTTAAGTGTTTTCAGAAAAGTATGTTTTACATGTAATTTTTTTACAGTCTAAAATTTTGACTGCTGAGAAGTTTCTATTGTACAGAACTTCATTTAAATGGTTTTTCTACTGAATACAGGGTATTCTGAAGATTGAAGCCTGTGTGTAAAATGCTACCAAATGGCAAAAAGCAACAATAACGTTTGGTTTTTACTTTTCTTTCTAACATATCAATGCTTAGGAGAACTGTTCTGATTAGATTGTCAGTAGTAAATTAAAGAAAAAAATGCCCGTTTTCCTCGAGTCCATGAAACATACCATACTTAATATACCTGCAGTTAAGTGATAAAAATTACGCTCTGTAACTCTATACTGCTAGTGTTAAAAACTAAAGATCTTTCAATACAGCAAATGCTTAATTCTTATATAAATGTGACTTTGACAGCCTTTATGTAATCTGTATTATACATAGCAGGGAATAAGATGAGTTGCACAATGTATGCCTTAAAAAGGCTATTTCTTAAAGCTGTTAGAAGGGGATAATGGTATTTCAATTAGTAATCAGCAAGTGAAAATAATATTCCACCACAAATGTACTCTTGTTCTTCTAGCTTTTAAGACTATATGGAAAAACTGGGTGCTTCAGAGTTTTGAGAAAAAAGAAGGGAACACTACACCTGTGTTGTGGATGATCTGAAGACTTTGCCTGTTCGTTTTTTAAATACTACTTTCAGGTTCTTTGCTTACCAAAGGAGGCCCAATTTCACTCAAAAGTTTTGAGAACTGTGTTTAAATAAATGCAAAGAAAAGAGTAAAAAGAAAAAAAAAAAGACCTTGTGAGGAGTTGGGGCAGGAACCTGAGGATTCCTCTACAGTGCTGACATGGATCTTGGGGTACTTCTGGAGCCCCCCAGGGAAGTCAGTCTTCGTCTCGAATGGGGGCATGCACGTGCGCTTTCCTCCCGAGCTGTAGCAGCAGTGTCACACTTCCGGTCGCGTGGATCAAGTGATCTGTGGCTTTTCCTCCAGGCTTTACCACGAGGCTATCCCAGAGGGCTGTCCCACATGCCGCCGAGGTGTGAGTCGAACCTCGGCGTGAAAGTCGAGGCAGTGCAGGGAAAACAGGTTCCTCTGGAATGGACTGAGACATCTAGGGGACTCTTGGAATGGTGGCACGACTCTGGAGTTCCTCTCGCATTTCCTGTGGAGAGCGCCTCCACTTGAGATGCGACGGGAACGCCGGGAATTCTTTCCCGACGAAGCAGGGAAAGGATCCCACATCTCGAGCTACGAGGCGGAAAGGGGCTCCTCTGGATGTGGGCGGGACCCTCGTGCTTCCTATCGAGAGGAGACGGGTATGTCGGGGAACTTCTTGAGTTGCAGCAAGGGTGTGAAGGACCCTTTGGAAGTTCCAGAGGTTAGGTGTGATTAGCCTCCAGACGCTTCAGCGGAAATGGGCTTCATCTCGCCTGGAGGGGAGAACCTCCTGGATTTTCTCGAGTTGCGGCAGGTGCTCTCGACTTACGACGGGGACCTCAGGGACCCGCTCTGGTGGCCTCAGGAAAGGCCAGTCCACATGCGAGTTGCTAGGGGGCCTCTCGGGATTCCTCTACCATCGATGCCGGGGCTTAAGACCTTGTGTGGAGTCGGTGCCGGAAACTGAGGATTCCTCTCCAGTGCTGACATGGATCTTGGGGACTTCTGGAGTCTCCCCAGGGGAGTCAGTCCTCGTCTCGAGTGGGGCATGCACGTGCGCTTTCCTCCCGGAGCTGTGGCAGCAGTGTCACGCTTCCTTCGCCTGGATCAAGGGATCTGGTCGGCTTTCCCACGAGGCTTTCCCACAGGGCTGTCCCACGTGCCACCGTGGTGTGAGTCGATCTTCGGCTTGAAAGTCAAGGTAGTGCAGGGAAAACAGGTTTCCCTGAAATGGAGTGAGACATCTGGGGAACTCTGTGAATGTGGCACGACCCTGGAGTTCCTCTCGCCTTTCCTGTGGAGAGCGCCTCCTCTTGAGATGCGACGGGAATGCCGGGAATTCTTTCCCGACCACGGAGGGAAAGATCACTTCTTCTCGAGCTAGCAGGGCGGAAACGGGGCTCCTCTGGATGTGGGCGGGACTCTCGTGCTTCCTCTCGAGTGGAGACGGGTATGTCGGGGAACTTCTTGAGTTGCAGCAAGGGTGTGAAGGACCCTTTGGAGTTCCAGAGGTTAAGGTGTGATTAGCCTCGAGACGCCTCAGCGGAAATGGGCCTCATCTCGCCTGGAGGGGAGAACCTCCTGGATTTTCTAGAGTTGCTGCAGGTGCTCTCGACTTACGACGGGACCTCAGGGACCCGCTCTGCTCGCCTCAGGAAAGGCCTGTCCCCATGCGAGTTGCTCGGGGCCTCTATTGATTCCTCTCCCGTCTATGCCGGGGCCTGAGACCTTGTGTGGAGTCGGTGCCGGAACCTGAGGATTCCTCTCCAGTTCTGACATGGATCTTGGGGTACTTCTGGAGTCTCCCAGGGGAGTCAGTCCTCGTCGCGAGTGTGGCGTGCACGTGCGCTTTCCTCCCGAGCTTTAGCAGCAGTGTCACGCTTCCCTTTGCGTGGATCCAGGGATCTGTGGCTTTCCCTCGAGGCTTTCCCACAGGAGGCTTTCCCACAGGGCTGTCCCACGTGCCACCGAGGTCTGAGTCGCTCCTCGGCTTGAAAGTCGAGGCATTGGGGGGAAAACAGGTTTTCCCTGGAATCGACTGACACATCTGGGGGCTCTGGGAATGGTGGCACGACCCTGGAGTTCCTCTCGCCTTTCCTGTGGAGAGCGCCTCTTCTTGAGATGCGACGGGATCGCCGGAAATTCTTTCCCGACCACGCAGGGAAAGGATCCCTCCTCTCGAGCTATGAGACTGAAACGGGGCTCTTCTGGTTGTGGGCGGGACTCTTGTGCTTCCATTCGAGTGGAAACGGGTATGTCGGGGAACTTATTGAGTTGCAGCAAGGGTGTGAAGGGCCCTTTGGAAGTTCCAGAGGTTAGGTGTGATTAGCCTCGAGATGCCTCAGCGCAAATGGGTCTCATCTCGCCTGGAGGGGAGAACCTCCTGGATTTTCTCGAGTTGCGCCAGGTGCTCTCGACTTACGACGGGGACCTCAGGGACCCGCTTTGGTGGCCTCAGGAAAGGCCAGTCCCCATGCGAGTTGCTCGGGAGCCTCTCGTGATGTCTCTCCCTCTCCAGTGTGTCTTGAATCTTGACTGGCCTTTCCTGAGGCCACCAGAGCGGGTCCCTGCGGTCCCCGTCGTAAGTCGAGAGCACCTGCCGCAACTGGAGAAAATCAAGGATGTTCTCCCCTCCAGGCAAAATGAAGCCTATTTCCGCTGACACATCTCAAGGCTAAGCACACTTAAACTCTGGAACTTCCAAAGGGTCCTTCACACCCTTGCAGCAAATCAAGAAGTTCCCCGACATACCCGTCTCCACTCAAGAGAAAGCACGATAGTTCCGCCCGCATCCAGAGGAGCCCCGTTTCCCCCTCATAGCTCGAGAGGAGGGATCCTTTCCCTGTGCTGTCGGGAAAGAATTCCCGGCGTTCCCGTCGCATCTCAAGAGGAGGCGTTCTCCACAGGAAAGGTGAGAGGAACTCCAGGGACATGCCACCATTCTCCGAGTCCCCCAGATGTCTCAGTCTATTCCAGGGAAACCTGTTTCCCCGCACTGACTCGACTTTCAAGCCAAGGATCGACTCACACCACTGTGGCACGTGGGACAGCCCTGTGGCAAAGCCTCGTGGGAAAGCCTCGTGGGAAAGCCTTGAGGGAAAGCCACAGATCCCTTGATCCACGCAAAGGTAAGAGCGACACTGCTGCTACAGCACGGGAGGAAAGCGCACGTGCATGCCCCCACTCGAGACGAGGACTGACTCCCCTGGGGAGACTCCAGAAGTACACCAAGATCCATGTCAGCACTGGAGAGGAATCCTCAGGTTACTGCACCGACTCTATGTAAGGTCTGAGGCCCCGGCATCGACGGGAGAGGAATCCGGAGAGGGCCCCGAGCAACTCGCATGGGGACTGGAATTTCCTGAGGCCACCAGAGCGGGTCCCTGAGGTCCCCGTCGTAAGTCGAGAGCACCTGCCGCAACACGGTAAAATCCAGGTGGTTCTCCCCTCCAGGCAAGATGAGGCCCGTTTCCCCTGAGGTGTCTCGAGGCTAATCACACGTGACCTCTGGAACTTCCAAAGAGTCTTTCACAGTCATGCTGCAACTCAAGAAGTTCCCCGACATACCCGTCTCCACTCAAGAGGAAGCACGAGTGTCCCGGCCACATCCAGAGGAGCTCCGTTTCCGGCTCGTAGCTCGAGATGTGCGATCCTTTCCATGATTGGTCGGGAAAGAATTCCCGGCATTCCCATCGCATCTCAAGAGGAGGCGCTCTCCAAAGGAAAGGGGAGAGGAACTGCAGGGTCGTGCCACCATTCCGAGACTCACCCAGATGTCTCAGTCCATTCCACAGGAACCTGTTTTCCCTGCACTGCCTTGGCCTTCATGCCGAGGATCGACTCACACCACCGTCACACGTGGGACAGCCCTGTGGGAAAGCCTAGTGGGAAAGACTCGAGGGAAAGACACAGATCCCTTGGTCCAGGGATGGGGAAGCGTGACACTGCTGCTACAGCATGGGAGGAAATGTCACGCTCATGCCCCACTCGAGACGAGGCCTGACTCCCTTGTGGAGACTCGAGAAGTACCACAAAATCCATGTCAGCACTGGAGAGGAATCCTCAGGTTCCGGCCCCGACTCCACACAAGGTCTTAGGCCCCGGCATCGACGGGAGAGGAATCACGAGAGGCCCCCTAGCAACACGCATGATGACTGGCGTTTCCTGCGGCCGCCAGAGCGGGTCCCTGAAGTCCCTGTCGTAACTCGAGAGCACCTGCTGAAACTCGGGAATATCCAGGAGCCTCTCCATTCCAGGCGACATGAGGCCCATTTCTGCTGAGGCATCTCGAGACTAACCACACCTAACCTCTGGAACTTCCAAAGGGTCCTTCACACCCTTGCTGCAACTCAAGAAGTTCCCCGACATACCCGTTCCTCTTCACATTTATCCATAATGGTGGTGTCATCTGCATATCTAAGTTTATTGATATTTCTACAGGCAATCTTGATTCCAGCTCATGTATCTTCCATCCCAGCATTTTTCATGATGTACTCTGCATAGAAGTTAAATAAACAGGGTGACAATATACAGCCTTTGCATACTCTTTTTCCTTTTTGGAACCAGTCTGTTGTTCCATGTCCTACTCTAACTGTTGCTTCCTGACCTTCATCCAGATTTCTCAAGAGGCAGGTTAGGTGGTCTGGTATTCCCATCTCTTTCAGAATTGTGGCTAAAACAACAGTATAAGGACCTTTCCGATGTCAGGCCAAGGAATTGTGTTTCCAGTCATTGAGCCACACCTGATCACTGAGCACAAATTCATGAATCTGTTCCTCAAGGGGGAATGATATTCTTTTTATACAAACTTAGTTACCTGATTTATTACCTTACCTAATTGTTCCATCTGCTGTGAAATCCCACCCCCTTACTTGTGGCAAATCTGCTAACACCTGCCTCACTGTGGGAGGGGGTCTCCCATAGAAAATTTCATAAGGACAACAACTATCGGAACGTGCGGTTACCCGTAATATGAGTAAGTCTGCCGGAAGCAAGCCCATCCATGTACAGTCAGTCTCTATGATCCATTTTGAAAGTGTCTCTTCAAGAGTTTGGTTGTTTCTTTCCACCATTCCAGAACACTGGGGCCTATATGCTGTATGTAATTTCCACTGATATTTAGAGCTTCACATACCTGTTAATTAACGCGGCTACAAAGACAGGGCCATTGTCGGATTCTATACTGGTTGGAAACCCAAGTCTGGGAATTATTTCTCAAATCAGCGAGCTACTTCGTTTTCTTTTTCAGATCAGGTAGGGAAGGCCTCTGCCCAACCGGAGAAGGTACCTACTATTCTAGTAAGTCACAGGTGACTGCCTTTGCTTCCCCGAAGGACACTCGCTTTCCCTGCAAGAAATCTCAGCCAGCTTCTTGGAGGTGTCATGGTATTCCCCTCTCTTGTGTGTGGAGGCTAATCACAGTGACCTCTGGAATCCGAAAGAGTCTTTCAGGAATCATGTGTTTCCAGTCATTGAGCCCGTCTCCCTGATCACACGCAGTGTCCCGGACATCCAGAAGGGCTCCGAATGATATTCTTTTTTATCGAATAGTGCTGATCCTTTCCATACCGGAAATTGTCCCGGCATCTCCCTGTGAAAGAGGAGGCGCTTACAAAGGAAATCTGGAGACACTGCCAGGGCTCGTGGGGTCTCCGAGACTCACCCAGACAGTCCATCCATACAAGGAAACTGGCGGTTACCCGCCCTGCTATGAGTTGGCCTCTCTGCCTGGAGGAGCAAGCCCACCATACCAGTCGTACACACAGTCTCTCCATGATCCCCATTTTAGCAAGGGAAAGACCAGGTTTGGTTGCCTGCCACAGGATCACCTTTCCAACAGGTTGGGGCCTGCATACTTGCTGCTACAGCATGGGAAGAGAAATTCACACATTGCCCCCCTGACTCGCTCGACAATCCCTGTTTCTTGTGGAGAATTCTCGGCACAAAACAGGGCCATCATGTCGGAGTGAGGACATCGTTGTATTGTTAACCCAGAAGTCTGCTCTTCAAATTGCCCCAAGAATCCCAGCATCAGCTAGCTAGTGAATCATTCTTGGAGAGATCCTGGGCCTAGAGGACAGAGCACTTGCAATGACTGACAGAGCTAGGCGGCCGGTCCATAGCTAGCGCAAGGTGCCCTCGACAGGTGATAGCAACTCAAGGAGGCCTTTCTCGACTGCTCCCAAGGAAAAGTTGACTCTGCAATTTTGCAGCCTCTCATCCTGCGACTGATACAGGCTTCCTGAAGCAGCAGCTTGGAATTCAAATGAGAGGCCCTTTGTTAAGAGTGGTCAACATTCAAAGGGGTCCTTCAGACCCCTGGAACTTAGGAAGTTAGGGACCCGTTCTCTGTCTCATCAGGGTCTCATAGTGTGGCATCCTGCATATGCCCTGCTCTGAATGCAGGTCAGGGAGCATATCTAAGTTTATTGATATTTCTACAGGCAATCTTGATTCCAGCTCATGTTCTTCCAGCATTTTTCATGATGTACTCTGCATATAAGTTAAATAAACAGGGTGACAATATACAGCCTTTGCATACTCTTTTTTCCTTTTTGGAACCAGTCTGTTGTTCCATGTCCTGCTCTAACTGTTGCTTCCTGACCTTCATCCAGATTTCTCAAGAGGCAGGTTAGGTGGTCTGGTATTCCCATCTCTTTCAGAATTGTGGCTAAAACAACAGTATAAGGACCTTTCCGATGTCAGGCCAAGGAATTGTGTTTCCAGTCATTGAGCCACACCTGATCACTGAGCACAAATTCATGAATCTGTTCCTCAAGGGGGAATGATATTCTTTTCATTGCTT
>NW_017218157.1:0-12069 GCF_001704415.2 Capra hircus | reverse complement strand
CCAGAATCAGGGCCTTGTGTCTCCCTGCAGTTTCCTGGCCTTGCAAAACACATTCCTAGTTGAGAGCAGTCCTGCCCATGGGAATGCTCGCGGGAGTGTGTCTGAGGGGGCCAGGTGTCATGCTGGGGTCACCTGGTCGAGGGCACCTTGCACCTCCAATGGACCCCAGGCAAGGAGTTGCAGGCCACCACCTTGCTTCTGAAATCCCAAAATGGGGAGCAAAGCTCGCTCTGTCAGAGGGAAGAAAACAGCAACAGGATGGATTTTCAAGCAGTTGCTAGGCTGTACTGCGTTAGGGCTCCAAGGAAGGAAAATGCGAATTTTAGCCCTACGACTGGTATCCAGGTGGGCTCCCAGGATGATTTCCCCGCAGGATCCAAGAACGTTCCAGACAGACCTGGGCTCACTAGCTCCCTCCTGCAGAGGAAATATGATAGAACAGCTGTTTGGAGGTTGCTTTGACTTCCCCTGGGAGGGTAGGATCCCTCCCTGGGTGCAGGGCCTCAGGGGCCATTGCCGCTGAGAAATGCCCTCTAAGCCAGACCTTTCCAGCCTTGTATGACTCAGCACGGAGGAGACTGGAAAAGCTCTCTTCCTTGGAGGAAGGAAAGGCAGCCCCAGAGAGTGTGTTTTCACACCTGTATCTTGCAGCAAGTGTTTGGCGTCTCAGACGTCAGACCTCCAGGCCTGCTCCAACGGCCTCAGTTCCAGAGTCAGGGCCGTGTGTTTCCTGCATTTTCTGAGCCTTGGGAACACATTCCTAGGTCAGAACAGTCCTGCCCATGGGGAAGGAGGCTGCGGGAGTGTGTCTGAGGGGGTCGGGTGCCATGCTGGTGTCCAATAGACCCGGTACCTCCAATAGACCCCAGGACAACAGCGGTGGGGCTCCCCCTGGCTTCCGAAATGCCAAAGCGAGAAGCAAAGCTAGCTCTATCAGAAGGAGAAAAGAGCAATCGGATGGATGTTCAGGCTGTTGCTGGGCCGCACCACTTCAGGGTCCCCCCGAGAGGAACAGGCGCCCTGTGGCCCTAGGTCCGATATGCAGGTTAACACACAGGGTGTGTCCCATAGGAGCCAAGAATTTTCTGACAGATCTAGGCTCACTAGAGCTCTCATACAGGGCAAAAGGGGTAGAACAGACTGTGGATGTGACTCTGCTTTCCCAGCGAGCATGGGCCCTCCCTACGGCCCCGGGCTCCAGGGAAAATTGTCCCTGAAAAATGACCTCAAGAAGCGCTTTTCCAGCAGCTGGGATGCAGAGTTCACAGGATGCGGGGAAAGTGATCGTCCTTCAGGGAAGAAGAGGCAGCCACCCAGTGTGTGTTTGCAAGCCTGTATTTGGAAGAAACTGGTTAGCTCCTTCAAGGGGAGACCTCCAGGTCTGCTCAGAGGACCGAAATTCCAGAGGCAGCACCATGCATCTCCCCTGTCCTTTCTGAGCCTTGGAAAGACATGCCTAGCTTATAGCGGTATTGCTCATGAAGAAGCAGGATGCAGGAATGTGTCAGACATGACTGGGTGCCTTCCTGGGTTCAGCTCCGTGAGGGGCATTTCCACTCAGAGTAGGTCCCATGCTCCTTGGGGAGGAAGTGGGGCCCGCTTGCCTCCAAATTGCCAAAGGCTGAACAAAGCTAGTTCTATCAGAGGTAAGAAAAGAGCAATTGGATGGATGTGGAAGCTGTTGCTGGGCCGCACTGATTCAGGCCCCCACCCTCCGCCCCCGAGAGAAACAGGCGCCCTGTGGCCCCTAGGTCCTGGATGCAGTTTCACACATAGAATGTGTCCCCATAGGAGCCAAGAATTTTCCTGACAGACCTAGGCTCACTAGAGCTCTCCTACAGAGCAAAGGGGATGGGACAGATGTGTGGCTGTGGCTCTGCTTTCCCTGGGAGTGTGGAGCCGCTCCCTATGGCCCCGGGCTCCAGGGGAAATTGCCCTGAATAATGACCTCCAAGAAGCGCTTTTCCACTGGCTGAGACGTGGAGTTTCAGGATGCAGGGAAAGCGAGTGTCCTTCGGGGAAGCAAAGGCAGTCACCTGTTATCATGACTTACTAGAATAGTAGGTACCTTCTCCGGTTGGGCAGAGGCCTTCCCTACCTGATCTGAAAAAGAAAATGAAGTAGCTCGCTGATTTGAGAAATAATTCCCAGACTTGGTTTCCAACCAGTATAGAATCCGACAATGGCCCTGTCTTTGTAGCCGAGTTAATTAACAGGTATGTGAAGCTCTAAATATCAGTGGAAATTACATACAGCATATAGGCCCCAGTGTTCTGGAATGATGGAAAGAAACAACCAAACTCTTGAAGAGACACTTTCAAAATGGATCATAGAGACTGACTGTACGTGGATGGGCTTGCTTCCGGCAGACTTACTCATATTATGGGTAACCACACGTTCCCACAGTTGTTGTCCTTATGAAATTTTCTATGGGAGACCCCCTCCCACAGTGAGGCAGGTGTTAGCAGATTTGCCACAAGTAAGGGGGTGGGATTTCACAGCAGATGGAACAATTAGGTAAGGTAATAAATCAGGTAACTAAGTTTGTATAAAAAGAATATCATTCCCCCTTGAGGAACAGATTCATGAATTTGTGCTCAGTGATCAGGTGTGGCTCAATGACTGGAAACACAATTCCTTGGCCTGACATCGGAAAGGTCCTTATACTGTTGTTTTAGCCGCAATTCTGAAAGAGATGGGAATACCAGACCACCTAACCTGCCTCTTGAGAAATCTGGATGAAGGTCAGGAAGCAACAGTTAGAGCAGGACATGGAAAAACAGACTGGTTCCAAAAAGGAAAAGGAGTATGTCAAGGCTGTATATTGTCACCCTGTTTATTTAACTTATATGCAGAGTACATCATGAAACATGCTGGGATGGAAGATACATGAACTGGAATCAAGATTGCCGGGTAGAAATATCAATCAACTTAGATATGCAGATGACACCACCATTATGGCAGAACGTGAAGAGGAAAGGGTATGTCGGGGAACTTCTTGAGTTGCAGCAAGGGTGTGAAGGACCCTTTGGAAGTTCCAGAGGTTAGGTGTGGTTAGTCTCGAGATGCCTCAGCAGAAATGGGCCTCATGTCGCCTGGAATGGAGAGGCTCCTGGATATTTCCGAGTTTCAGCAGGTGCTCTCCTTGTGTGGAGTCGGGGCCGGAAGCTGAGGATTCCTCTCCAGTGCTGACATGGATTTTGGGGTACTTCTGGAGTCTCCACAAGGGAGTCAGGCCTCATCTCGAGTGGGGGCATGAGCGTGCCATTTCCTCCCATGCTGTAGCAGCAGTGTCACGGTTCCCCTTGCGTGGACCAAGGGATCTGTGGCTTTCCCTCGAGTCTTTCCCACGAGGCTTTCCCACAGGGCTGTCCCACGTGTCACGGTGGTGTGAGTCGATCCTCGGCGTGAAAGCCGAGGCAGTGCAGGGAAACAGGTTCCTGTGGAACGGACTGACACATCTGGGGGAGTCTTGGAATGGTGGCACGACCCTGCAGTTCCTCTCCCCTTTCCTTTGGAGAGCGCCACCTTGAGATGCGATGGGAATGCCGGGAATTCTTTTCCGAACAAGCAGGGAAAGGATCCCTCATCTCGAGGTACGAGCCGGAAACGGAGCTCCTCAGGATGTGGCCGGGACCATCCTGCTTCCTCTTGAGTGGAGACGGGTGTGTCGGGAACTTCTTGAGTTGCAGCTTGACTGTGAAAGACTCTTTGGAAGTTCCAGAGGTCAAGTGTGATTAGCCTCGAGACACCTCAGTGGAAACTGGCCTCATCTCGCCTGCAGGGGAGAACCTCCTGTATTTTACCGAGTTTCGGCAGGTGCTCTCGACTTACGACGGGGACTTCAGGGGACCCGGTCTGTTGGCCTCAGGAAAGGCCAGTCCCCATGCGAGTTGCTTGGGGGCCTCTCAGGATTCCTCTCCCGTCGATGCAGGGGCCTAAGATCTTGTGTGGAGTCGGTGCCGGAACCTGAGGATTCCTCTCCAGTGCTGACAGGGATCTTGGGGTACTTCTGGAGTCTCCCCAGGAAAGTCATTCTGCATCTCGAGTGGGGGCATGCACATGCGATTTCCTCCCGAGCTGTAGCAGCAGTGTCACGCTTCCCTTCGCGAGGATCAAGGGATCTGTGGCTTTCCCTCGAGGGTTTCCCACAGGGCTGTCCCACGTGCCACCGTGGTGTGAGTCTATCCTTGGCAGGAAAGTCGAGGCAGTGCAGGGAAAACAGGTTTCCCTGGAATGGACTGAGACATCTGGGGGACTCTGGGAATGGTGGCACGACCCTGGAGTTCCTCTCGCCTTTCCTGTGGAGAGCGCCTCCTCTTGAGATGCGACCGGAACGCCGGGAATTCTTTCCCGACCACGCAGGGAAAGGATCCCTCCTCTCGAGCTAGGAGGCGGAAACGGGTCTCTGCTGGATGTGGGCGGGAATCTCGTGCTTACTCTCGAGTGGAGACCGGTTTGTCGAGGAACTTATTGAGTTGCAGTAAAGGTGTGAAGGACCCTTTGGAAGTTCCAGAGGTTAGATATGATTAGCCTCCAGACGGTCAGCGGAAATGGGCCTCATCTCGCCTGGAGGGGAGAACCTCCTGGATTTTCTCGAGTTGCGGCAGGTGCTCTCGACTTACGACTGGGACCTCACGGACCCGCTCTGGTGGTCTCAGGAAAGGCCAGTCCCCATGCGAGATGCTCGGGGGCCTCTCGGGATTCCTCTCCCGTCGAAGCCGGGGCCTAAGACCTTGTGTGGAATCGGTGCCGGAACCTGAGGATTCCTCTCCAGTGCTGACATGGATCTTGGGGTACTTCTGGAGTCTCCCCAGGGGAGTCAGTCCTCGTCTCGAGTGGGGGCATGCACGTGCGCTTTCCTCCCGAGCTGTAGCAGCAGTGTCACACTTCCCTTTGTGTGGATCAAGGGATCTGTGGCTTTTCCTCGAGGCTTTCCCACGAGGCTTTCCCACGAGGCTTTCACACAGGGCTTTCCCACGTGCCACCGTGGTGTGAGTGGATCCTCGGCTTGAAAGTCGAGGCAGTGCAGGGAAAACAGGTTTCCCTGGAATGGACTGAGAAATCTCTGGCACTCAGGGAATGGTGTCACGACCCTGGAGATCCCCTCGTGTTTCCTGTGGAGACCGCCTCCTCTTGAGATGCGACCGGAACGCCGGGAATTCTTTCCTGTCTACGCAGGGAAAGGATTCCACCTCTCGATCTATGAGGCGGTAACGGGGCTTCTCTGGATGTGGGCAGGACTCTCGTGCTTCCTCTGGAGTGGAGAGGGGTACGTCAGGGAACTTCTTGAGTTGCAGCAAGGGTGTGAAGGACCCTTTGGAAGTTCCAGAGGCCAGGTTGATTAGCCTCGAGACGCCTCCGCGGAAATGGGCTTCATCTCGCCTGGAGGGGACAACCTCCGGGATTTTCTAGAGTTGCCACAGGTGCTCTCGACTTAAGACGAGGACCTCAGGGACCTGGTCTGGTGGCCTCAGGAAAGGCCAGTCCCCATGCGAGTTGCTAGGGGGCCCTTCGGGATTCCTCTCCCGTCGATGCCGGGGCCTAAGACGTTGTGTGGAGACGGTGCCGGAACCTGAGGATTCCTCTCCAGTGCTGACATGGATCTTGGGTACTTCTGGAGTCTCCCCAGGGGAGTCAGTCCTCGTCTCGAGTGGGGGCATGCACGTGCACTTTCCTCCCGAGCTGTAGCAGCAGTGTCATGCTTCCCTTCGCGTGCATGAAGAAATCTGTGGTTTTCATCGAGGTTTTTGCAGGAGGCTTTCCCACGAGGCTTTCCCACAGGGCTGTCCCACGTGCCACCGTGGTGTGAGTCGATCCTCGGCTTGAAAGTCGAGGCAGTGCAGGGAAAACTGGTTTCCCTGGAATGGACTGAGACATCTGGGGGACTCTGTGTATGGTGGCTCGACCCTGGAGTTCCTCTCGCCTTTCCTGTGGAGAGCGCCTCTTCTTGAGATGCGATGGAAACGCCGGGAATTCTTTCCCGATCACGCAGGGAAAGGATCGCTCCTCTCGAGCTAGGAGGCGGAAACGGGGCTCCTCTGGAGGTCGGCGGGAGGCTCGAGCTTTCTCTCAAGTGGAGACGGTTATGTCGGGGAACTTCTTGAGTTGCAACAAGTGGTGATGTACCCTTTGGAAGTTCCAGAGATTAGGTGTGATTAGCCTCGAGAGGCCTCATTGGAAATGGGCCTCATCTCTCCTGGAGGGGAGAACCTTCTGGATTTTCTCGAGTTGCAGCAGTTTCTCTCCACTTACGACGGGACCTCAGGGACATGCTCTGGTGGCCTCAGGAAAGGCCATTCCCCATGCGAGTTGCTCGGGGGCCTCTCGGGATTCCTCTCCTGTCGATGCCGGGTCCTAAGACCTTGTGTGGAGTCGGTGCCGGAACCTGAGGATTCCTCTCCAGTCCTGACATGGATCTTGGGGTACGTCCTGAGTCTCCCCTGGGGAGTCAGTCCTCGTCTCGAGTGGGGGCATGCACGTGCGCTTTCCTCCCGAGATGTAGCACCAGTGTCATGCTTCCCTTCGCGTGGATCAAGGGATCTGCAACTTTCCCTCGAGGCTTTCCCACGAGGCTTTCCCTCGAGGCATTCCCACAGGGCTGTCCCACGTGCCACCGTGGTGTGAGTCGATCCTCGGCTTGAAAGTCGAGGCAGTGCAGGGAAAACAGGTTTCCCTGGAATGGACTGAGACATCTGGGGGACTCTGGGAATGGTGGCACGACCCTGGAGTTCCTCTCGCCTTTCCTGTGGAGAGCGCCTCCTCTTGAGATGCGACGGGTACGCCGGGAATTCTTTCCCGACCACGCCGGGAAATATCCCTGCTCTCGAGCTATGAGGCGGAAACGGGGCTCCTCTGGATGAGGGCGGGACTCTCGTGCTTCCTCTCCAGTGGAGACGGGTATGTTGGGGAACTTCTTGAGTTGCAGGAAGGGTGTGAAGGACACTTTGGAAAGTCAAAAGGTTAGGTGTGATTAGCCTCAAGATGCCTCAGCGGAAATGGGCCTAATCTCGCCTGGAAGGGAGAACCTCCTGGATTTTCTCGAGGTGCGGCAGGTGCTCTCGACTTACAATGGGGACCTCAGGGACCCGCTCTGGTGGCCTCAGGAAAGGCCAGTCCCCATGCGAGTAATTCGGGGGCCTCTAGGGCCTCCTCTCCCGTCGGTGCCGGGCCTAAGACCTTGTGTAGAGTCGGTGCCGGAACCTGAGCATTCCTCTCCAGTGCTGACATGGATTTTGGGGTACTTTTGGAGTCTCCCTTGGGGAGTCAGTCCTCGTCTCGTTTGGGGGCATGCAAGTGCGCTTTCCTGCCGAGATGGGGCAGCAGTGTCATGTTTCCCGTCTAGTGGATCAAGGAATCAGTGGCTTTTCCTCGAGTCTTTTCCACAAGGCTTTCCCACGAGGCTTTTCCACAGGGCTGTCCCACGTGCCAACGTGGTGTGAGTCGATCCTCGGCTTGAAATTCGAGGCAGTGCAGGGAATACAGGTTTCCCTGGAATGGACTGAGACCTCTGGGGGACTATCAGATTGGTGGCACACCCTGGAGTTCCGCTCGCCTTTCCTGTGGAGAGGGCCTCCTCTTGAGATGCGACGGGAACGCCGGGAATTCTTTCCCGAGAACACAGGGAAAGGATCCCTCCTCTCGAGCTAGGAGGCGGAAACGGGGCTCCTCTAGATGTGGGCGGGAATCTCGTGCTTCCTCTCGAGTGGAGACGGGTATGTCAGGGAACTTCTTGAGTTGCAGCAAGGGTGTGAAGGACCCTTTGGAAGTTCCATAGGTTAGGTGTGATTAGCCTCGAGACGCCTCTGGGAAATGGGCCTCATCTCGCCTGGAGGGGAGTACTTCCTGAATTTTCTCGAGTTGTGGCAGGCGCTCTCGACTTACGACGGGGACCTAAGGGACCCGCTCTGGTGGCCTCAGGAAAGGCCAGTCCACATGCGAGTTGATTGGGGGCCTCTCGGGATTCCTCTCTCGTCGAAGTCAGGGCCTAAGATCTTGTATGGAGTCCGTGCCGTAACCTGAGCATTCCTCTCCAGTGCAGACATGGATCCTGGGTACTTCTGGAGTCTCCCCAGGGTAGTCAGTCCTCGTCTCGAGCGGGGGCTTGCACGTGCGCTTTCCTCCCGAGCTGTAGCACAAGTGTCACGCTTCCCTTCGCGTGGATCAAGAGATCTGTGGCTTTCTCTTGAGGCTTTCACACGAGGCTTTCCCACGAGGCTTTCTCACAGGGCTGTCCCACGATGCCACCGTGGTGTGAGTCGATCCTCGGCTTGAAAGTCGAGGCAGTGCAGGGAAAACAGGTTTCCCTGGAATGGACTGAGACATCTGGGGGACTCTGGGAATGGTGTCACGACCCTGGAGTTCCTCTCGCCTTTCCTGTGGAGAGCGTCTCCTCTTGTGATGCGACGGGAACGCCGGGAATTCTTTCCCGAACACGCAGGGAAAGGATCCCTCCTCTCGAGCTAGGAGGCGGAAACGGGGCTCCTCTGGATGTGGGCAGAACTCTCCTGCTTCCTCTCGAGTGGAGACGGGTATGTCGGGAAACTTCCTGAGTTGCATCAAGGGTGCGAAGGACCTTTTGGAAGCTCCAGAGGTTAGGTGTGATTAGCCTCGAGACGCCTCAGCGGAAATGGGCCTCTTCTCGCCTGGAGGGGAGAACCTCCTGGATTTTCTCGAGGTTCAGCAGGTGCTCTCGACTTACTACGGGGACCTCAGGGACCCGCTCTGGTGGCCTCAGGAAAGGCCAGTCCCCATGCTAGTTGCTCGGGGCCTCTCGGGATTCCTCTCCCGTCTATGCCGGGGCATAAGATCTTGTGTGGAGTCGGTGCCGGAACCTTAGCATTCCTCTCCAGTGCTGACATGAATCTTGGGGTTCTTCTGTAGTCTCCCCAGTGGAGTCAGTCCTCGTCTCGAGTGGGGGCATGCACATGCGCTTTCCTCTCGAGCTGTAGCAGCAGTGTCACGCTTCCCTTCGCGTGGATCAAGGGATCTGTGGCTTTCCCTCGAGGCTTTCCAACGAGGCTTTTCCACAGGGCTGTCCCACGTGCCACCGTGGTGTGAGTCGATCTTCGCTTGAAAGTCGAGGCAGTGCAGGGAAAGCAGGTTTCCCTGGAATGGACTGAGACATCCTGGGGACTCTGGGAATGTGGAACGACCCTGGAGTTCCTTTCGCCTTTCCTGTGGAGAGCGCCTCCTCTTGAGATGCGACGGAAACGCCAGGAATTGTTTCCCGACCACGCAGGGAAAGGATCCCTCCTCTCGAGCTAGGAGGCGGAAACGGGCCTCCTCTGGATGTGGGCGGGACTCTCGTGCTTCCTCTCGAGTGTAGACGGGTATGTCGGGGATCTTCTTGAGTTGCAGCAAGGGTGTGAAGTCGCTTTGGGAGCTCCAGAGGTTAGGTGTGATTAGCCTCGAGATGCCTCATCGGAAATGGGCCTCATCTCGCCTGGAGGGGAGAACCTCCTGGATGTTCTCGAGTTGGGGCAGGTGCTCTCGACCTACGACGGGGACCTCAGGGACCCGCTCTGGTGGCGTCTGGAAAGGCCAGTCCCCAAGCGAGTTGTTCGGGGGCCTCTCTGGATTCCTCTCCCGTCGATGCCGGGGCCTAAGATCTTGTGTGGAGCCGGTGCCGGAACCTGAGTATTCCTCTCCAGTGCTGACGTGGATCTGGGGGGACTTCTGGAGTCTCCCCAGTAGAGTCAGTCCTCCTCTCCAGTTGGGGCATGCACGTGCGCTTTCCTTCCGAGCTGTAGCAGCAGTGTCATGCTTCCCTTCGCGTGGATCAAGGGATCTGTGGCTTTCCCTCGAGGCTTTCCCACGAGGCTTTCCCACGAGGCTTTCTGCCGGGGTCCAGCCCCGGTGGATCCAGGGAATTCGAAGTGTGGACGGCGTTGGCGTGGAAAGACTTGTTTGTTTATTAATGTAAGATTAGATTAAGAAACTATAGTGTAATAAGAAGATTAAGTGGACGAAGAGGGCTGAATAGCTTGGTTTACGCGGAAGGCCAATAAAATTCCAGACAAGGAATTTGCACCATCTACGTTGGGCCACCGGCGCCCGCTTGAATATCTAAGGGTGCTTCGCCTTAAGCTCCCTTTGGTGCGGGTCTTAACAGCCGGGGCAAGTAAGTAGACCTGGCGAGCCTCTGCGCCCCAGATGGAGATTCAGCCTGAAGTTAAAGTAAAGAGCAGAGAGAGGGAAGGGGAGAGAAGAGGAGAGAGAGAGACATGGGGGGAGCCAGAGTCCCAAGAAACCAGGCCGAGAGACTAGTTCGAGAAACTGATCCGATCCTTTATTGTTCAGAAGGCCTTTTATACTTTTGATAAAACATGGAGATCAATGGGTAACACAGAATTATGTAGCGTTCGCAGCCCAGACTCTTTCTATACATCATTTTGTATACAAAGGTCTCAGGTGATTTACATTATCTTCTGGCCAAGAAGCTTGTTAACACTTTTTAGCTCTCTTCCTTAATGAATGTTGATTTGTTTCCCCTGAAGTGTTTTTCTTTAATTTGCATCTCCTTAAAGCATTAAAGTTACATCTCTATAGAACAAAGGTGCAGTGGGATATAACAAAGAAGTACTTAACTCAAAGATCTAATGTTGCTAATACCAGGTCTACTACTTGTTTTTCTATATACCAACTATATCTAAAAATAAAGGATATGAAAATTTGGCAGCAAGCATTGACTCAACAAATGAAACTTTTAATCAGTCCTATTCTAAAGATTTTGACTCTTCGGAAGCCCCTACATTCCTAGGATGTTTTAAGCTTCCTGTGCCTCCTGCAGTCAGGAGGCCTCAAACAATCACACTCGCAGAGTCCTGCAGGCAGGCTAGAAAGCCATCGGAGGGGTTTTTAGATTGAAACACTCTTTCAAATGCAGAAGACTGAAACCCTGAATTGACTTTTTCCAGAAAATGTCAGAAGAGTGGAAAAGCAGAGCACAAAAGCCGGCAGATTTTTGTTGGGGTACATGCTTAGGAATTTCCAGAGGGGTCCCTGAAGTCTGAGCACGCCTTGCGAATGTCAGCTTCCTTCCTCATGACCTTGTCACGGGCGGGATTCCTCACTCTGGCTCCCGGCATCTCACCCTTTTTAATTTTAAATAATTGATTATTTATGTTTAAAATCAGGTGCAGTTCGGTCTCGAGATTCCGAATGCTCTGCTGAAGAATCTAGACAATATAGGGAAGTATGATTATGAGGAGCAAGATTATAGACAGTAGACAGAACAGTCTTCAGAAATGAAGTTAGAGAAAGTGTGGGAAAAGTCATTGGCTTCTCCTGCCGGTGGTAAAATCTAATCGGGAGTGTTCCAAGGTCTGAATCTGATTATGAAGTTTCCCTAAGTCTAAACTAATATCTGAGCTGTTCCAAAATACCTAAACCTTGATTTTTAACAATTGGGGCATTTACACTTGTTGAGTCAATGGATTGCTGTTGTAGTAACAATAACAGTTGTTGTAACACAGCAAGAACATAATTATCATATCAATAAGTTGTTACAGTTATAGACATCTTTTAAAACCACAGAAGAGCAGACATTACTTTGAGGAGTTAAACAAGATGAAAACATCCATGGTTCACAAGTCGCTACATTAGGTACATTAAGTTTTCTGGAATCATTGGTGAAAAGAAGAACATAAGGAGAGGATAGACAAGCCAAAATAGAGTAAATAGAGTCATTTTCTGGTTGGAGTTTGTGCTGCAGCAGCTGTTAGTCCTGCCGGGATCTTGATGTTTCTTTTGCCTCTTTTGCCGGTAGGAGCAGCGGCCTTCACCCCGCCCTCTGACACTGGCGCTGTTATGGGGCTGCGAGTGCGGTGCACTGGGTTCCGTCAGTCAGGCTGGCCCCGCCCGCAGCTTTTGGTGCGCGGCTGTTTCCCGCGGTGGTGGTGGCAGAGAAGTTCCCTTTTTCTTTTGTGGCGAATCAGTCTGTCCGGGATCCAAGTTGACGAATCTGCACCCTGTGGAAAAAAATATAAACACTTCCTCGACCCGCAGTAAATTTTGGGTCGGGATCTTTTTGTTATCTGGAGGAGATCTTTTTGCTTTACTAATGGC
>NW_017218156.1:0-12070 GCF_001704415.2 Capra hircus | reverse complement strand
GCGACTTTCAAGCAAGGACTCGACAGCCTACGAGGCAGTGCAGGGAAAACAGGTTTCCCTGGAATGGACTGACACATCTGGGGGACTCTGGGAATGTGGCACGACCCTGGAGTTCCTCTCGCCATTCCTGTGGAGAGCGCCTCCACTTGAGATGCGACGGGAACGCCGGGAATTCTTTCCGAACACGCAGGGAAAGGATCCCTCCTCTCGAGCTAGGAGGCGGAAACGGGGCTCCTCTGGATGTGGGCGGGACTCTCGTGCTTCCTCTCGAGTGGAGTCGGGTATGTCGGGGAACTTCTTGAGTTGCAGCAAGGGTGTGAAAGACCCTTTGGAAGATCCAGAGGTTAGGTGTGATTAGGCCTCGAGACGCCTCAGTGGAAATGGGCCTCATCTGGCCTGGAGGGGAGAACCTCCTGGATTCTCGAGTTGCGGCAGGTGCTCTCGACTTACGACGGGGACCTCAGGGACCCCGCTCTGGTGGCCTCAGGAAAGGCCAGTCCCCTTGCGAGTTGCTCGGGGTCCTCTCGGGATTCCTCTCCCGTCGATGCCGGGGCCTAAGATCTTGTGTGGAGTCGTGCCGGAACCTGAGCATTCAACTTCAGTGCTGACATGGATCTTTGGGTACTTCTGGAGTCTCCCCAGGGGAGTCAGTCCTCGTCTCGAGAGGGGGCATGCACGTGGGCTTTCCTCCCGAGATGTAGCAGCAGTGTCACGCTTCCCTTCGCGTGGATCAAGGGATCTGTGGCTTTCCCTCGAGGCTTTCCCACGAGGCTTTCCCACGAGGCTTTCCCACAGGGCTGTCCCACGTGCCACCGTGGTGTGAGTCGATCCTCGGCTTGAAAGTCGAGGCAGTGCAGGGAAAACAGGTGTCCCTGGAATGGACGGAGACATCTGGGGTACTCTGGGAATGGTGGCACGACCCTGGAGTTCCTCTCGCCTTTCCTGTGGAGAGCGCCTCCTCTTGAGATGCGACGGGAACGCCGGGAATTCTTTCCCGAACACACAGGGAAAGGATCCCTCTTCTCGAGCTAGGAGGCGGAAACGGGGCTCCTCTGGATGTGGGCGGGAACTCTCGTGCTTCCTCTCGAGTGGAGACGGGTATGTCGGGGCACTTCTTGAGTCTGCAGCAAGGGTGTGAAGGACCCTTTGGAAGTTCCAGATGTTAGATATGATTAGCCTCGAGACGACTCAGCGGAAATGGGCCTCATCTCGCCTGGACAGGAGAACCTCCTAGATTTTCTCGAGTTGCGGCAGGTGCTCTCGACTTACGACGGGGACCTCAGGGACCCGCTCTGGTGGCCTCAGGAAAGGCCAGTCCCCTTGCGAGTTGCTCGGGGGCCACACGGGGCCTCTCGGGTTTCCTCTCCCGTAGATGCTGGGGCCTAAAACCTTGTGTGGAGTCAGTGCCGGAACCTGAGGATTCCTCTCCAGTGCTGACATGGATCTTGGGTACTTCTGGCAGTCTCCCCAGGGGAGTCAGTCCTCGGTCTCGAGTGGGGGCATGCACGTGGGCTCTCCTCCCGAGCTAGTAGCAGGAGTGTCACGTTTCCCTTCGCGTGGATCAAGGGATCTGTGGCTTTCCCTCGAGGCTTTCCAGGAGGTTTTCCCATGAGGCTTTCCACAGGACTGTCCCACGTGCCACCGTGGTGTGAGTCGAACCTCGGCTTGAAATTCGAGGCAGTGCAGGGAAAACAGGTTTCCCTGGAATGGACTGAGACATCCTGGGGGACTCTGGTAATGGTGGCACGACCCTGGAGTTCCTCTTGCCTTTACTTGTGGAGAGTGCCGCCATCTTGAGATGCGACGGGAACGCCGGGAATTCTTTCACCGAGCACACAGGGAATGGATCCTTTCTCTCGAGCTAGGAGGCAGAAAGGGGGCTCCTCTGGATGTGGGCGGGACTCTCGTGCTTCCTGCTCGAGTGGAGACGGGTATGTCGGGGAACTTCTTGAGTTGCAGCAAGGGTGTGAAGGACCCTTGGAAGTTCCAGAAGTTAGGTGTGATTAGCCTCGAGACGCCTCAGCGGAAATGAGGCCTCATCTCGCCTGGAAGGGTGAACCTCCTGGATTTTCTCGAGTTGCGGCAGGTGCTCTCGACTTACGACGGGGAACTCAGGGACCCGCACTGGTGGCCTCAGGAAAGGCCGGTCCCCATTGCGAGTTGCTTGGGAGGCCTCGCGGGATTCCTCTCCGTCGATGCCGGGGCCTAAGACCTTGTGTGGAGTCGGTGCCGGAACCTGAGGATTCCTCTCCAGTGCTGACATGGATCCTGGGGTACTTCTGGAGTCTCCCCAGGCTAGTCAGTCCTCGTCTCGAGTCGGGGCATGCACGTGCGCTTTCCTCCCGAGCTGTAGCAGCAGTGTATCCCTACCTTTCCCGTGGATCAAGGGATCTGTGGCTTTCCCTCGAGGCTTTCCCCGAGGCTTTCCCGAGAGGCTTTCCGACAGGGCACTCCCAACTGCCACCGTGGTGTGAGTCGATCCTCGGCTTGAAAGTCTAGGCAGTGCAGGGAAACAGGTTTCCCTGGAATGGACTGAGACAGCTGGGGGACTCTGGGAATGGTGGCACGACCCTGGAGTTCCTCTCGCCTTTCTTGTAGAGAGTGCCTCCTCTTGAGATTCGACCGGAACGCCGGGAATTCTTTACCGACCACGCAGGGAAAGGATCCCTCCTCTCGAGCTAGGAGGCGGAAACGGGGCTCCTCTGGATGTGAGCGGGACTGTCGTGCTTCCTCTCGAGTGGAGACGGGTATGTCGGGGAACATCTTGAGTTGCAGCAAGGGTGTGAAGAACCCTTTGGAAGTTCCAGAGGTTAGGTGTGATTAGCCTGGAGACGCCTCAGCAGAAATGGGCCTCATCTCGCCTGGAGGGGAGAACCTCCTGCATTTTCTCGAGTTGCGGCAGGTGCTCTCATCTTACGATGGGGACCTCAGGGACCCACTCTGGTAGCCTCAGGAAAGGCCAGTCCCCATGCGAGTTGCTCGGGGGCCTCTCGGGATTCCTCTCCCGTCGATGCCGGGGCCTAGGACCTTGTGTTGAGTCGGTGCCAGAACCTGAGGATTCTTCTCCAGTGCTGACATGGATCTTGGGGTACTTCTGGAGTCTCCCCAGTGGAGTCAGTCCTCGTCTCGAGAGGGTCGATGCACGTGCGCTTTCCTCCCGAGCTGTAGTAGCAGTGTCAAGCTTCCCTTCCCGTGGATCAAGGGATCTGTGGCTTTCCCTCGAGGCTTTCCCACAAGGCTTTCCCACGAGGCTTCCCCACAGGGCTGTCCCACGTGCCACCGTGGTTTGAGTTGATCCTCGGCTTGAAAGTCGAAGCAGTGCAGGGAAAACAGGTTTCCCTGGAATGGACGGAGGCATCTGGGAGACTCTGGGAATATGGCACGACCCTGGAGTTCCTCTCGCCTTTCCTGTGGAGAGCGCCTCCTATTGACATGCGACGGGAACGCCGGGAATTCTTTCCCAACCACGCAGGGAAAGGATCCCTCCTCTCGAGCTAGGAGGCGGAAACGGGGCTCCTCTGGATGTGGGCAGAACTCTCCTGCTTCCCCTCGAGTGGAGATGGGTATGTCGGGGAACTTCTTGAGTTGCAGCAAGGGTGTGAAGGACCCTTTGGAAGTTCCAGAGGTTAGGTGTGAATAGCCTCGAGACTCCTCAGCGGAAATGGGCCTCATCTCGCCTGGAGGGAGAACCTCCTGGATTTTCTCGAGTTGCGGCAGGTGCTCTCGGACTTACGACGGGCGACCTCAGGGACCCGCTCTGGTTGCCTCAGGAAAGGCCAGTCCCCATGCGAGTTGCTCGGGTGCCTCTGGGGATTCCTCTCCCGTCGATGCCGGGGCCTAAGACCTTGTGTGGAGTCGGCGCCGGAAACTGAGGATTCCTCTCCAGTGCAGACATGGAACTTGGGGTACTTCTGGAGTCTCCCCAGGTGAGTCAGTCCTCATCTCGAGTGGGGGCATGCACGTGCGCTTTCCTCCCGAACTGTAGCAGCAGTGTCGTACTTCCCTTCGCGTGGATCAAGGGATCAGGGGCTTTCCCCCGAGGCTTTCACACAGGGCTGTCACACGTGCCACCGTGGTGTGAGTCGATCCTCGGCTTGAAAGTCGAGGCAGTGCAGGGAAAACAGGTTTCCCTGGAATGGACGGAGACATCTGGTTGACTCTGGGAATGGTGGCACGACCCTGGAGTTCCTCTCGCCTTTCCTGTGGAGAGCGCCTCCTCTTGAGATGCGACGGGAACGCCGGGAATACTTTCCCGACCATGCAGGGAAAGGATCCCTCCTCTCTAGCTAGGAGACGGAAACGGGGCTCCTCTGGATGTGGCCGGGACTCTCGTGCTTCCTCTCGAGTGGAGACGGGAATGTCGGGGAACTTCTGGAGTTGCAGCAAGGGTGTGAAGGACCCTTTGGAAGTTCCAGAGTTTAGGTGTGAATAGCCTCGAGACGCCTCAGCGGAGATGGGCCTCATCTCGCCTGGAGGGGAGAACCTCCTGGATTTTCTCGAGTTGCAGCAGGAGCTCTCGACTTACGAAGGGGACTTCAGGGACCCACTCTGGTGGCCTCAGGAAAGGCCAGTCCCCATGCGAGTTGCTCATGGGCCTCTCGGGATTCCTCTCCCGTCGATGCCGGGGCCTATGATCTTGTGTGGAGTGGGTGCCGGAAAGTGAGGATTCCTCTCCAGTGCTGACATGGATCTTGGGGTACTTCTGGAGTCTCCCCAGTGGAGTCAGTCCTCGTCACTAGTGGGGGCATGCACGTCCGCTTTCCTCCCGAGCTGTAGCAGCAGTGTCGCGCTTCCATTCGCTTGGATCAAGGGATCTGTGGCTTTCCCTCGAGGCTTTCCCTCGAGGCCTTCCCACGAGGCTTTCCCACGAGGCTTTCCCACAGAGCTCTCCCACGTGCCACCGTGGTGTGAGTGGATCCTCGGCTTGAAAGTCTAGGCAGTGCAGGGAAACAGTTTTCCCTGGAATGGACTGAGACCTCTGGGGGACTCTGGTAATGGTGGCACGACCCTGGAGTTCCTCTCTCCTTTCTTGTAGAGAGTGCCTCCTCTTGAGATACGACGGGAATGCCGGGAATTCTTTCCCGACCACGCAGGGAAAGCATCCCTCCTCTCGAGCTAGGAGGCGGAAACGGGGCTTCTCTGGATGTGAGCGGGACTCTCGTGCTTCCTCTCGAGTGGAGCTGGGTATGTCGGGGAACATCTTGAGTTGCAGCAAGGGTGTGAAGAACCCTTTGGAAGTTCCAGAGGTTAGGTGTGATTAGCCTGGAGACGCCTCAGCGGAAATGGCCCTCATCTCGCCTGGATGGGAGAACCTCCTGGATTTTCTCGAGTTTCGGCAGGCGCTCTCGACTTACGACGGGGACCTCAGGGACCCGCTCTTGTGGCCTCAGGAAAGGCCAGTCCCCAAGCTAGTTGCTCGGGGGCCTCTCGGGATTCCTCTCCCGTCGATATCGGGGCCTAAGACCTTGGGTGGAGTCGGTGCCAGACCTGAGGTTTCCTCTCCAGTGCTGACATGGATCTTGGGGTACTTCTGGAGTCTCCCCAGTGGAGTCAGTCCTCGTCTCGAGTGGGGCGATGCACGTGCGCTTTCCTCCCGAGCTGTAGTAGCAGTGTCAAGCTTCCCTTCGCGTGGATCAAGGGATCTGTGGCTTTCCCTCAAGGCTTTCCCACAAGGCTTTCCCACGAGGCTTCCCCACAGGGCTTTCCCACGTGCCACCGTGGTTTGAGTTGATCCTCGGCTTGAAAGTCGAAGCAGTGCAGGGAAAACAGGTTTCCCTGGAATAAACTGAGAATTCTGGGGGACTCTGGGAATGGGGCCTGATCCTGGAGTTCCTCTCGCCTTCCTCTGGAGAGCGCCTCCTCTTGAGATGCGACGGGAACGCTAGGAATTCTTTCCCGACCACACAGGGAAAGGATCCCTCCTCTCGAGCTAGCAGGCGGAAACGGGGCCACTCTGGAAGTGCGCGGGACTCTTGTGTTCCTCTTGAGTGGAGACGGGTATGTCGGGGAACTTCTTGAGTTGCAGCAAGGGTGTGAAGGACCCTTTGGAAGTTCCAGAGGTTAGGTGTGAATAGCCTCGAGACTCCTCAGCGGAAATGGGCCTCATCTCGCCTGGAGGGAGAACCTCCTGGATTTTCTCGAGTTGCGGCAGGTGCTCTCGGATTACGACGGCGACCTCAGGGACCCGCTCTGGTTGCCTCAGGAAAGGCCAGTCCCCATGCGAGTTGCTCGGGTGCCTCTGGGGATTCCTCTCCCGTCGATGCCGGGGCCTAAGACCTTGTGTGGAGTCGGTGCCGGAAACTGAGGATTCCTCTCCAGTGCAGACATGGAACTTGGGGTACTTCTGGAGTCTCCCCAGGTGAGTCAGTCCTCATCTCGAGTGGGGGCATGCACGTGCGCTTTCCTCCCGAACTGTAGCTGCAGTGTCGTACTTCCCTTCGCGTGGATCAAGGGATCAGGGGCTTTCCCCCGAGGCTTTCACACAGGGCTGTCACACGTGCCACCGTGGTGTGAGTCGATCCTCGGCTTGAAAGTCGAGGCAGTGCAGGGAAAACAGGTTTCCCTGGAATGGACGGAGACATCTGGTTGACTCTGGGAATGGTGGCACGACCCTGGAGTTCCTCTCGCCTTTCCTGTGGAGAGCGCCTCCTCTTGAGATGCGACGGGAACGCCGGGAATACTTTCCCGACCATGCAGGGAAAGGATCCCTCCTCTCTAGCTAGGAGACGGAAACGGGGCTCCTCTGGATGTGGCCGGGACTCTCGTGCTTCCTCTCGAGTGGAGACGGGAATGTCGGGGAACTTCTGGAGTTGCAGCAAGGGTGTGAAGGACCCTTTGGAAGTTCCAGAGTTTAGGTGTGAATAGCCTCGAGACGCCTCAGCGGAGATGGGCCTCATCTCGCCTGGAGGGGAGAACCTCCTGGATTTTCTCGAGTTGCAGCAGGTGCTCTCGACTTACGAAGGGGACTTCAGGGACCCACTCTGGTGGCCTCAGGAAAGGCCAGTCCCCATGCGAGTTGCTCATGGGCCTCTCGGGATTCCTCTCCCGTCGATGCCGGGGCCTATGATCTTGTGTGGAGTGGGTGCCGGAAAGTGAGGATTCCTCTCCAGTGCTGACATGGATCTTGGGGTACTTCTGGAGTCTCCCCAGTGGAGTCAGTCCTCGTCACTAGTGGGGGCATGCACGTCCGCTTTCCTCCCGAGCTGTAGCAGCAGTGTCGCGCTTCCATTCGCTTGGATCAAGGGATCTGTGGCTTTCCCTCGAGGCTTTCCCTCGAGGCTTTCCCACGAGGCTTTCCCACGAGGCTTTCCCACAGAGCTCTCCCACGTGCCACCGTGGTGTGAGTGGATCCTCGGCTTGAAAGTCTAGGCAGTGCAGGGAAACAGTTTTCCCTGGAATGGACTGAGACCTCTGGGGGACTCTGGTAATGGTGGCACGACCCTGGAGTTCCTCTCTCCTTTCTTGTAGAGAGTGCCTCCTCTTGAGATACGACGGGAATGCCGGGAATTCTTTCCCGACCACGCAGGGAAAGGATCCCTCCTCTCGAGCTAGGAGGCGGAAACGGGGCTCCTCTGGATGTGAGCGGGACTCTCGTGCTTCCTCTCGAGTGGAGACTGGGTATGTCGGGGAACATCTTGAGTTGCAGCAAGGGTGTGAAGAACCCTTTGGAAGTTCCAGAGGTTAGGTGTGATTAGCCTGGAGACGCCTCAGCGGAAATGGCCCTCATCTCGCCTGGATGGGAGAACCTCCTGGATTTTCTCGAGTTTCGGCAGGTGCTCTCGACTTACGACGGGGACCTCAGGGACCCGCTCTTGTTGGCCTCAGGAAAGGCCAGTCCCCAAGCTAGTTGCTCGGGGGCCTCTCGGGATTCCTCTCCCGTCGATATCGGGGCCTCAGACCTTGGGTGGAGTCGGTGCCAGACCTGAGGTTTCCTCTCCAGTGCTGACATGGATCTTGGGGTACTTCTGGAGTCTCCCCAGTGGAGTCAGTCCTCGGTCTCGAGTGGGGCGATGCACGTGCGCTTTCCTCCCGAGCTGTAGTAGCAGTGTCAAGCTTCCCTTCGCGTGGATCAAGGGATCTGTGGCTTTCCCTCAAGGCTTTCCCACAAGGCTTTCCCACGAGGCTTTCCCCACAGGGCTTTCCCACGTGCCACCGTGGTTTGAGTTGATCCTCGGCTTGAAAGTCGAAGCAGTGCAGGGAAAACAGGTTTCCCTGGAATAAACTGAGAATTCTGGGGGACTCTGGGAATGGGGCCTGATCCTGGAGTTCCTCTCGCCTTCCTCTGGAGAGCGCCTCCTCTTGAGATGCGACGGGAACGCTAGGAATTCTTTCCCGACCACACAGGGAAAGGATCCCTCCTCTCGAGCTAGCAGGCGGAAACGGGGCCACTCTGGAAGTGCGCGGGACTCTCGTGTTCCTCTTGAGTGGAGACGGGTATGTCGGGGAACTTCTTGAGTTGCAGCAAGGGTGTGAAGGACCCTTTGGAAGTTCCAGAGGTTAGGTGTGAATAGCCTCAAGACGCTTCAGCGGAAATGGGCCTCATCTCGCCTGGAGGGGAGAACCTCCTGGATTTTCTCGAGTTGCGGCGGGTGCTCTCGTCTTACGATGGGGACGACAGGGACCCTCTCTGGTGGCCTCAGGAAAGGCCAGTCCCCATGCTAGTTGCATGGGGGCCTCTCGGGATTCCTCTCCCGTCGATGCTGGGGCCTAAGACCTTGTGTGGAGTCAGTGCCGGAACCTGAGGATTCCTCTGCAGTGCAGACATGGATATTGGGGTACTTCTGGAGTCTCCCCAGGGGAGTCAGTCCTCGTCTCGACTGGGGGCATGCACGTGCGCTTTCCTCCCGAGCTGTAGCAGCAGTGTCGCGCTTCCCTTCGCATGGATCAAGGGATCTGTGGCTTTCCCTCGAGGCTTTCCCACGAGGCTTTCCCAAGAGGCTTTCCCACAGGGCTGTCCAACGTGCCATCGCGGTGTGAGTCCATCCTCGGCTTGAAAGTCGACGCAGTGCAGGGAAAACAGGTTTCCCTGGAATGGACTGAAACATCTGGGGGACTCTGGGAATGGGGCCTGATACTGGAGTTCCTCTCGCCTTTCCTGTGGAGAGCGCCTCCTCTTGAGATGCGACGGGAACGCTAGGAATTCTTTCCCGACCACGCAGGGAAAGGATGCCTCCTCTCGAGCTAGCAGGCGGAAACGGGGCCACTCTGGATATGGGCGGGACCTTCGGGTTCCTCTTGAGTGGAGACGGGTATGTCGGGGAACTTCTTGAGTTGCAGCAAGGGAGTGACGGACCCTTTGGAAGTTCCAGAGGTAAGGTGTGATTAGCCTCGAGATACCTCAGCGGAAATAGGTCTCAGCTCGCCTAGGAGGGGAGAACCTCCTGGATTTTCTCGAGTTGCGGCTGGTGCTCTCGACTTATGACGGGGAACTCAGGGACCCGGTGTGGTGGCCTCAGGAAAGGCCAGACCCCATGCGAGTTGCTCGGGGGCCTATCGGGATTCCTCTCCCGTCGATGCTGGGTCCTAAGACCTTGTGTGGACTCAGTGCCAGAACCTGAGAATTCCTCTCCAGTGCCGACATGGATCTTGGGGTACTTCTGGATTCTCCCCAGGGCAGTCAGTCCTCGTCTCGAGTGGGGGCATGCACGTGCGCTTTCCTCCCGAGCTGTAGCATCAGTGTCGCGCTTCCCTTCGCGTGGATCAAGGGATCTGTGTCTTTCCCTCGAGGCTTTCCCACGAGGCTTTCCCACAGGGCTGTCCCACGTGTCACCGTGGTGTGAGTGGATCCTCGGATTGAAAGTCGAGGCAGTGCAGGGAAAACAGGTTTCCCTGGAATGGACTGAGACATCCAGGGGACTTTGGGAATGGGGCTTGAGACTGGAGTTCCTCTCGCCTTTCCTGTGGAGAGCGCCTACACTTGAGATGAGTCGGGAACGCTAGGAATACTTTCCCGACCACGCAGGGAAAGGATACCTCCTCTCGAGCTAGCAGGCGGAATCGGGGCCACTCTGGATATGGGCGGGACCCTTGGGATCCTCTTGAGTGGAGACGGGTATGTCTGGGAACTTCTTGAGTTGCAGCAAGGGTGTGAAGGACCCTTTGGAAGTTCCAGAGTTTAAGTGTGATTACCCCTTGTTGCCTCAGAGGAAATGGGCCTCATCTCGCCTGGATTGGAGAACCTCCTGGATTTTCTCGAGTTGCGGCAGGTGCTCTCGACTTACGATGGGGACCTCAGGGACCCGCTCTGGTGGCCTCAGGAAAGGCCAGTCCCCATGCGAATTGCTCTGGGGCCTCTCGGGATTCCTCTCCCGTAGATTCCGGGGTCTAAGACCTTGTGTGGAGTCGGTGCCGGAACCTGAGCATTCCTCTCCAGTGCTGACATGGATCTTGGGGTACTTCTGGAGTCTCCCCAGGGGAGTCAGTCCTCATCTCGAGTGGGGCTATGCACTTGCGCTTTCCTCTCGAGCTGTAGCAGCAGTGTCACGCTTCCCTTCACGTGGATCAAGGGATCTGTGTCTTTCCCTCGAGGCTTTCCCACGAGGCTTTCCCACAGGGATGTCCCACGTGCCACCGTTGGTGTGAGTCGATCCTCGGCTTGAAAGTCGAGGCAGTGCAGGGAAAACAGGTTTCCCTGGAATGGACTGAGACATCTGGGGGACTTTGGGAATATGGCACGACCCTGGAGTTCCTCTCGCCTTTCCTGTGGAGAGCGCCTCCATTTGAGATGCGACGGGAACGCCGGGAATTCTTTCCCGACCACGCAGGGTATAGGATCCCTCCTCTCGAGCTAGGAGGAGGAAACGGGGCTCCTCTGGATGTGCGGCGGAACTCTCGTGCTTCCTCTCGAGTAGAAACGGGTATGTCGGGGAACTTCTTGAGTTGCAGCAAGGGTGTGAAGGACCCTTTGGAAGTTCCAGAGGTAAGGTGTGATTAGCCTCGAGATACCTCAGCGGAAATGGGCCTCATGTCGCCTGGAGGGGAGAACCTCCTGGATTTTCTCGAGTTGCGGCAGGTGCTCTCGACTTACGACGGGGACCTCAGGGACCCACTCTGGTGGCCTCAGGAAAGGCCAGTCCCCATGCGAGTTGCTCGGGGCCTCTCGGGATTCCTCTCCCGTCGATGCCGGGGCCTAAGACCTTGTGTGGAGTCAGTGCCGGAACGTGAGGATTCCTCTCCAGTGCCGACATGGATCTTCGGGGACTTCTGGAGTCTCCCCAGAGGCGTAAGTCCTCGTCTCGAGTGGGGGCATGCACGTGCGCTTTCCTCCCGAGCTGTAGCAGCAGTGTCACGCTTCCCTTTTCCGTGGATCAAGGGATCTGTGGCTTTCCCTCTAGACTTTCCCATGAGGCTTTCCCACGAGGCTTTCCCACAGGGCTTTCCCACGTGCACACGGTGGTGTGAGTCGATCCTCGGCTTAAAGTCGAGGCAGTGAAGGGAAAACAGTTTTCCCTGGAATGGACTGAGACATCTGGGGACTCAGGGAATGGTGGCACGACCCTGGAGTTCCTCTCGCCTTTCCTGTGGAGAGCGCCTCCTCTTGAGATGCGACGGGAACGCCGGGAATTCTTTCCCGACCACGCAGGGAAGGATCCCTCCTCTCGAGCTAGGCAGGCGGAAACGGGGCCACTCTGGATATGGGCGGGACTCTCGGATTCCTCTTGAGTGGAGACGGGTATGTCGGGGAACTTCTTGAGTTGCAGCAAGGGTGTGAAGGACCCTTTGGAAGTTCCAGAGTTAGAGTGTGATTAGCCCTGAGACGCCTCAGCGGAAATGGGCCTCATCTCGCCTGGAGGGGAGAACCTCCTGGATTTTCTCGAGATGCGGCAGGTGCTCTCGACTTACGACGGGGACCTCAGGGATCCGCTCTGGTGGCCTCAGGAAAGGCAGTCCCCATGCGAGTTGCTCGGGGGCCTCTCGGGATTCCTCTCCCGTCGATGCTGGGGCCTAAGACCTTGTGTGGAGTCGTGCCGGAACTGAGGATTCCTTTCCAGTGCTGACATGGATCTTGGGTACTTCTGGAGTCTCCCCAGGGCTCAGTCCTCGTCTCTAGTGGGGGCATGCACGTGCGCTT
>NW_017218155.1:0-12071 GCF_001704415.2 Capra hircus | reverse complement strand
TGGGTGGCTGCCTCTTCTTCCCTGAAGGACGATCACTTTCCCCCGCATCCTGTGAACTCTGCATCCCAGCCTGCTGGAAAAAGCGCTTCTTGGAGGTCATTTTCAGGACAATTTTCCCTGGAGCCCAGGGCCGTAGGGAGGGCCCCATGCTCGCTGGGAAAGGCAGAGTCACATCCACAGTCTGTTCTACCCCTTTTGCCCTGTAGGAGAGCTCTAGTGAGCCTAGGTCTGTCAGGAAAATTCTTGCTCCTATGGGGACACACCCTGTTGTTAACCTGCATATCGGACCTAGGGGCCACAGGGCGCCTGTTCCTCTCGGGGGGACCCTGAAGTGGTGGCCCAGCAACAGCCTGAACATCCATCCGATTGCTCTTTTCTTCCTTCTGATAGAGCTAGCTTTGCTTCTCGCTTTGGCATTTCGGAAGCCAGGGGAGCCCCACCGCTGTTGTCCTGGGGTCTATTTGGAGGTACCGGGTCTATTGGACCCCAGCATGGCACCCGACGACACACCCCGCAGCCTCCTTCCCCATGGCAGGACTGTTCTGACCTAGGAATGTGTTCCCAAGGCTCAGAAAATGCAGGAGACACACGGCCCTGACTCTGGAACTGAGGCCGTTGGAGCAGGCCTGGAGGTCTGACGTCTGAGACGCCAAACACTTGCTGCAAGATACAGGTGTGAAAACACACTCTCTGGGCTGCCTTTCCTTCCTCCAAGGAAGAGAGCTTTTCCAGTCTCCTCCGTGCTGAGTCATACAAGGCTGGAAAGGTCTGGCTTCGAGGGCATTTCTCAGCGGCAATGGCCCTGAGGCCCTGCACCCAGGGAGGGATCCTACCCTCCCAGGGAAGTCAAAGCAACCTCCAAACAGCTGTTCTCTCATGTTTCCTCTGCAGGAGGGAGCTAGTGAGCCCAGGTCTGTCTGGAACGTTCTTGGATCCTGCGGGGAAATCATCCTGGGAGCCCACCTGGATACCAGTCGTAGGGGCTAAAATTCGCATTTTCCTTCCTTGGAGCCCTAACGCAGTACAGCCTAGCAACTGCTTGAAAATCCATCCTGTTGCTGTTTTCTTCCCTCTGACAGAGCGAGCTTTGCTCCCCATTTTGGGATTTCAGAAGCAAGGTGGTGGCCTGCAACTCCTTGCCTGGGGTCCATTGGAGGTGCAAGGTGCCCTCGACCAGGTGACCCAGCATGACACCTGGCCCCTCAGACACACTCCCGCAGCCTGCTTCCCCATGGGCAGGACTGCTCTCACCTAGGAATGTGTTTGCAAGGCCAGGAAACTGCAGGGAGACACAAGGCCCTGATTCTGGCATTGAGTCTGTTGGAACAGGCCTGCAGGTCTTCTGTCTAACAAGCCAAACACTTGCTGCAAGATACAGGCCTGAAAACACACTCTTGGGCTGCCTTTCCTTCCTCCAAGGAAGAGAGTTTTCTCAGCCTCCTGTGGGCTGAGAGTCACACAGGGCTGAAAAGCACTTGCTGGGAGATTCTTTTTCATTGGGCCATGGCCCCTGAGGCCCTGTGCTCAGGGAGGGCTCCCTCCCTCCCAGGGAAAGTCAAAGGAAGCTCCAAACGGCTGTTCAATCATGTTTTCTGAGAGAGTCATTGCCAAGGCAGGTTTATAAGAAGTTCAAGGGTCCCCAAGGAGAGAGGGGTCTAGAATTCTCAAGGAGGAAGGAAGGACAAACTGTTTTTCCCTCTACATTCCTTAGGATTATATAACAATCATGCATCCTTCTTGAGGACGGTCTCTGGAAAAAACCTTCTGGCTAATCCTGTTATCTTAAAATGTCAAATTATGGGAGTAGGTCTAGTGAGTCTTTACAACCTCCAGACATTCTTTTGTTCGTTGTCATAACTTATTGGAGAGTCATATAACTCCATTACTAACACTAGCAAGGGGGTACGCTTTCTGCCCCTTGTGATGTCTCTGTCAGAAGCTTTCTCTATCTCCTTTCTCCTTTAATAAAACTCTATTGCACAAAAGCTCTGAGCAATCAAGCCTCGTCTTGGGCCCTGGATTGAATTCTTCTCCTCCATAAGCCAAGAATCCCAGCATCTTTTCGTGGTTCAGCAACAATATTTCATTTCCTCTGCAGGAGAGAGCTAGTGAGCTTAGGTCTGTCTGGAACATTCTTGAATCCTGTGGGGAAAATATCCTGTGCACACATCTGGATACTGGGCCTAGAGGCCAAAATTCGCATTTCTTTCCCGGGGAGCCCTAACGTGGTGTGACTTAGCAACTGCTTGAAAATCCATCCCATTGCTGTTTTCCTCCTTCTGACAGAGCTAGCTTTGTTCCCTGCTTTGGGATGTCTCAACCGAAGGGCCGGTCCATAGCTACTCGCCTGGGGCCCATTGGATGTGCAAGGTGCCCTCGACTAGGTGACCCTAGCATGGCACTCAGCCCGCTCAGACACACTCCCGAGGCTTCTTTCTCATGGGAAGCACTGCTCCAACCTAGGAATGTGTCTGCAATGCTTGGAAAGTGCAGTGAGACACACAGCCCTGACTCTGCAATTGAGGCCCTCAGAGCAAGCCTGCAGCTCTGATGTCTGAGAAGCAAAACACTTGCTGCAAAGAGAGGCCTGAAAACACACTCTCTGTGGATGACTTTCCTTCCTCTAAGGAAGATAGTTTTCCCAGTCTCCTGCTTCCTGAATGTCACACAGCTGGAATGCGCTTGCTTGGAGGTCGTGATTCAGTGGCAATGACCCCTGAGGCCCTTTGCCCAGGGAGGGCTCCCACACTCACAGGCAAATCAAAGCAACTTCCAAGTGAGTCAGCTCTTCACATCAAGTGGCCAAAGTATTGGAGTTTCAGGTTCAGTATTAGTCCTTCCAATGTATATTCAGACCTGATTTCCTTTAGGATGGAGTGGTTGCGTCTCCTTGTAGTCTAAGCGACCTACAAGCATCTTCTCCAACACCACAGTTCAAAAGCATCCAATTTTCAGCTGTCACTTTCTTTATAGTACATCTTTCATATCCATCCATGACATATGGAAAAACCATAGCCTTGACTGGATGGATCTTTGTTGGCAAAGCAACGTCTCGGCTTTTTAATATGCTGTCTAGTTTGGTCATCACTTTTCTTCCAAGTCATAAATACGTTTTAAGTTCATGGAGGCAGACATCACCTGCAGTGATTTCCAAGCCCCCCAAAATAGTCTGCTGCTGTTTCCAATGTTTTCCCATCTATTTGCCATGAAGTGATGAGACTGGATGCAATGATTTTAGTTTTCTGAATGCTGAGCTTTAAGCTAACTTTTTCACTCTCCTCTTTCACTTTCATCAGGAGACTCTTTAGTTCTTCTTCACTTTCTGCCATAAGGGTGGTGTCATCTGCATATCTGAGATTCTTGATATTTCTCCCAGCAATCTGGATTCCAGCGTGTGCTTCCTCCAGCCCAGTGTTTCTCATGATGTACTCTGCATATAAGTTAAATAAGCAGGGTGACAATACACTGCCTTGACATATTCCTTTTCCTATTTAGAACCAGTCTGTTGTTCCATGTCCAGTTCGAACTGTTTCTTCCTGACCTGCATACAGGTTTCTCAAGAGACAGGTCAGGTGGTCTGGTATTCCCATCTCTTTCAGAATTTTTCCCAGTTTATTGTGATCCACACAGTCAAAGGCTTTGGCATAGTCAATAAAGCAGAAATAGATGTCTTTTTTTCTGGAACTCTCTTGCTTTTTCAATGATCCAGTGGATGTTGGCAGTTTGATCTCTGGTTTCTCTGCATGTTTTAAATCCCTCTTGAACATTTGGAAGTTCACAGTTCATGTGAACTTGGAGAATTTTGAGCATTACTTTACTAGTGTGTGAGATGAGTGCAATTGTGCAGCAGCTTGAATATTCTTTGTCATTGCCTTTCTTTGGGATTGGAATGAAAACTGACCTAATGACTAGATGTTTTCAATTGCATATGCTGAAAGAACTGGCTGTGCAGTTTTGAAGAAAAAAAAATCATTTTAACCCATTTTCTCTGAAGTGCAAGGCATATCATGGCCATCCCTGAATCATAAAGTCACCTTTTCTTTATGTAGTCATAGTTTCATGCCTAAATTATAGGCCAACTCGTGCTCAAATGGACTCTGATGTCAGGGGCAGATCAACTAATAAAAAGCTTGGATTGTCCCTCTGGAGGAAAGTGAGATCTTGGTCCCACGAGAAGAATCTGAAGGGTTAAGGGAACTTGCAAGAGTGGGGAAAGCTTAGTCCATCCTACATGTACCAAAATCTTAAATAAGGCTTATTTACTTTACCGAAGTAAAAAAACAGATGATGAAAACAATTATAAATCAATGAAAGGTAAAGAAATCCATAGTCTGTTATCAAAAATTGCATTCTAAGAAAACTTTGTTCTCTTAACCTAGAGAGGAGACTAAATTCCATCTGGTACCAGCTTACCAGAAGACAAACAAACAAACAAACAAATTATCGGTAAGCTTAAAAAAAGTATATTCCATATATCTTGAAGTAGCAGTATTTCTGCAAAGGCATCAGTGTGAAACCATAGAGGACATGGTTAAAACCTGATTAAATAGAAATTGACAATGTAATCTGGTCACTGCTGCGACTTGAAATGCTTTAATATGATAACTGGAATTATAACTGACAGCATTTGACCAGGACATATCAGATTTTCACGGATGTCAGATAATTTCTAGGATATCTATATTAGGAACTGAAGGAATCTTTGAACCTAGGAAAGAAAACAACAGTCTCAAAGGCCCTTGCTGAATCATCTATCAGCAAGGAATGTCTTTGCAAGGATCGCAAAGTGAAGGGAAAATACACCGACCTGCCTCTGCAACTTTGGTCCTCTGAGCAGATCTGGAGGTCTCCCTTTGTATAAGCTAACCTGTTCCTTCCAAATAGAGGTTTGCAACACAAAACAAGTGGCCGCCTATTCTTCCCCGAAGGAGGCTCTCTTTCCCCACATCCTGCGAACACCCTTTCCCAGCCTCCTGGAAAAGCGCTTCTTGCAGTTCCTTTCAGAAAATCCTATGGACGGAGAAGCCTGGTAGGCTGCAGTCCGTGGGGTCGCTGAGGGTCGGACACGACTGAGCGACTGCACTTTCATTTTCACTTTCATGCATTGGAGAAGGCAATGGCAACCCACTTACTGTTCTTGCCTGGAGAATCCCAGGGACGGGGGAGCCTAGTGGGCTACCGTCTATGGCGTCGCACAGAGTCGAACACGACTGAAGCAACTTAGCAGCAGCAGCAGCAGCAGTTCCTTTCTTAGGGGCAGTTATCCCTGAGATTGGGACCTGGAAAGGCAGAGCCACCTCCACACACACGTCTTTTCTGTCCCCTTTCCTCTGGAGGAGAGCTCTAGTGAGCCTAGGTCTGTCAGGAAAATTCTTGGCTTTGACGGGATCCCACCCAGTGTGTGAACCTGCATACCCGACCTAGGGGCCACAGGCACCTGTTTTGCTCGAGTGGGTCCTGGAGGGGTGCAGCATAGCAAGAGCTTAAAAATCCATCCAATTTGTCTTTTTTTTTTTACCTCGGAGAGAACGAGTTTGCTCCACCTCCACCCTTTGGCAGTGTGGAGGGAAGAGGGCACCACCCTCTCCCAAAGGGGACATAGGGCCTACCAGGAGAGAAAGGCCCCTTGAGGAGCTGAGCCCAGGTAGGCAGCCAGTGATGTCAAGCACACTCCCGCTGCTTGCTTCTTCATGGGCACTCCCACGATCTGCTAGGAATGTCTTTGCAAGGATCTCAAAGGGAAGGGGAGATACATGGCCCTGTCTCTGGAACTTCAGTCCTCTGAGCAGATCTGGAGGTCTTGAGTTGTATAAGCAAACCTGTTCCTTCCAAATAGAGGCTTGCAAACACACCCCCGGTGGTTGCCTCTTCTTCCCCGAAGAAGTCTTTCTTTCCCCACATGCTGCGAACTCCCTGTCCCAACCTCCAAGAATAGTGCTTCTTGCCATTCCTTTCTTAGAGGCAGTTATCCCTGAGCTTGGGGCCGTAGGGACTAGCCCCACACTCACAGGGAAAGGCAAAGACTCCTCCATACATCTCCTCTATCCCCTTTGCTCTGGAGGAGAGCTCTAGTGAGCCTAGGTCTTTCAGGAAAATTCTTGGCTTGGACAGGATCTCACCCTGTTTGTGAACCTGCATACCCAACCAGGGGCCACAGAGCACCTGTTTCAGTAAAGTGGGCCCTGAAAGGGTGCAGCCTAGCAAGAGCTTGAAAATCCATTCAATTGCTGTTTTTGTACCTCTGACAGAGCGAGCTTGGCTCCACCCTTTGGCAGTGAGGAGAAAAGAGGCATGACACCCTCCCCAAGGGGACATGGGGCCTACTTCGAGAGGAAAGGCCCCTTGTGGAGCTGAGGCCAGGAAGGCACACAGTCGTGTCAAACACACTCCCACTGCTTGCTTCTTCAGGGGCACTCCCGCTATCAGCTAGGAATGTCTTTGCAATGATCACAAAGGGAAGGGGAGATACAGGGCCCTGCTTCTGGACCTCCGGTGCTCTGAGCAAATCTCGAGGTCTCCCGTTGTTGGTCAAGGTCAAGGTCAAGTTCAAGTTCAAGGTCAAGTTCAAGTTTAAGGTCAAGGTCAAGTTCAAGTTCAAGTTCAAGCTCAAGATCAAGGTGAAGTTTAAGTTCAAGTTCACGGTCAACTTCAAGGTCAAGGTCAAGTTCAGGGTCAAGTCCAAGGTCAAGGTCAAGTTCAAGTTCAAGTTGAAGTTCAAGGTCAAGGTCAAGTTCAAGTTCAAGTTCAAGGTCAGAGACAAGTTCAAGTTGAAGTTCAAGTTCAAGGTCAAGTTCAAGTTCAAGTTCAAGGTCAAGGTCAAGGTCAAGTTCAAGTTCAAGTTGAAGTTCAAGTTCAAGTTCAAGGTTCAAGTTCAAGTTCAAGGTCAAGGTCAAGTTCAAGTTCAAGTTCAAGTTCAAGTTCAAGGTCAAGTTCAAGTTCAAGTTCAAGGTCAAGTTCAAGTTCAAGTTCAAGTGTCAAGGTTCAAGTTCAAGTTCAAGTTCAAGTTCAAGTTCAAGGTTCAAGTTCAAGTTCAAGTTCAAGTTCAAGTCAAGTTCAAGTTCAAGTTCAAGGTCAAGTTGAAGTTGAAGTTGAAGTTCAAGTTCAAGTTCAAGGTCAAGTTCAAGTTGAAGTTCAAGGTCAAGCACAAGTTCAAGTTCAAGGTCAAGGTCAAGGTCAAGTTCAAGTTCAAGGTCAAGCCAAGTTCAAGTTCAAGGTCAAGGTCAAGGTCAAGGTCAAGTTCAAGTTCAAGGGCAGGGCAAGGCCAAGCCCAAGACCAAGGCAAGGGCAACAGCAACGCCAAGGGCAAGGCCAAGGCCCAGGCCAAGGCAAAGGCCAAGGCCACCAAAGCGACGCCCAAACCCCGTAACGCCTGACAAAAGGCAGAAGCCACTAGGCCCCTGTGCAGAGGAAGCCACTGAAGGCAGCAAGGCCACAGAGCTCCCCGACTCCCATTCCCACATGAAGATGTGAGGATAAAGGGCCTCATCCCAGCAAAGCACCCGCTCCCACCACCCCCCAACCCCGGCCCCCGCCCCCCGCAGCACGCCCCCTGAAACAACACTGTCTTCCCAGAAAAGAGAACGGAGAAGCCATGTGTGTGCCAAAGGAGCAAGATGAACGAACGATGCCACGCCCTCCGAATTTGGGCACACCTGACGCCTCGGAACCCTGGGCCTGGCCGATGGGTCCCAGCCGTTCTCGGGTGGGAGGGGGGTCAACACATTGGCCGAGAGCCCTTGCCCAGGCCACCCGCAAATCCCCTGAGATGTGATCCGACCACAGGGACCGAGGGCAAACGTACCGCTTGAGGTGCTGGAGGAGCCGGACGAAGCCATGGTGGGAGAGGCACACGGGCACGCTGCAGACTGCTGGCTGAGTGGGCGGGGACCCAGCAGCTCAGGACTCTGGAGAACGGGAGGCGTCTCCGCCACCATTGACGTCAATAGGGTTTGGGTGGGTAGATGGAGGGGGCCGCCCCTGGCCTCTTTCCAAGCAGAGACCCTGGACGGAGTCCCGTGGAGCGAGTGGGCTTTTCCCGGGCACGGCTGTGCCCTGGACCGCCAAGATCCCCGTTGGGGTGGGCGGGCAGTTCGGGGGCTTTGGTTTGTGGCCCTCCCTCGCAGCGGGGGGTGGGTTCAACCCCGAGTGGATCAATCAGGGGCCCTCAGCAGTGCCAAGGGAACTCACCGCCCAGGAAACGCCCCTAGGTCCCTTTGAATTGGCCACCAACGCCCCCTTTCCCAGCCTGCCTTGCTCTGAGATTTCCCGCCTTTTCACATTCCACAGGTCCCTGGTCCTCGACTGTCCCCCGCTGGCTCCTCCGAGGCATTCCGGGACACCAGACGCTCTCTCCAGTGCCTCCACCTAGATCCCTCGCTGTCCTCGCCTCCGTTTCCCCCATGCCCCCTCCCCAACTCCTCCGTGGGCTCTTGGCATCCTTTCCCTACAGCAGTCCCAGAGTGCCACCCCCGAGGGTTTTGAGTTGCCTGGAGCCCAAGGCTCCGGCCAGAGACCTGAGGGGCCAGCGTCTGGACTGGCAGCTAATGCCATTTGGGGCTTTTCTCACGTGGAGCCTGAGGCCCGCACCTCCGCGGGCAACCCCCCAGCGCGAGTGCCCTGGAGATACCCGCCCAAGGGGACAGTGTATCCCCTACTGTGGGGAAGGAGGTTCCTGTTTTCCCTGCACTGGTTCGACTTTCACGCCGAGGATCGACTCACACCATGGTGGCAAGTGGAATAGCCTTGTGGGAAAGCCTCATGGGAAAGACTCCAGGGAAAGCCACAGATTCCTTGATCCACGAGAAGGGAAGCGTGACACTGCTGCTACCGCTCGGGAGGAAAGCGCACGTGCATGACCCCACTCGAGCCGAGGACTGACGCAAGCTTGGGAGACTCCAGAAGTACGCCAAGATCCATGTCAGCACTGGAGAGGAATCCTCAGGTTCCGGTCCCGACTCCACACAAGGTCTTAGGCCCCGGCATCGACCGGAGAGGAATCCTGAGAGGCCCCCTAGCACCTCGCATGGGGACTGGCCTTTCCTGAGGTCACCAGAGCGGGTCCCTGAGGTCTCCGTCGTAACTCGAGAGCACCTGCCGCAACTCGAGAAAATCCAGGAGGTTCTCCCCTCCAGGCGAGATGAGGCCCATTTCCGCTGAGGCGTCTCGAGGCTAATCACACCTAACCTCTGGAACTTCCAAAGGGTCCTTCACACCCTTGCTGCAAGTCAAGAAGTTCTCCGACATACCCATATCCACTCGAGAGGAAGGACGAGGTTCCCGCCCATATCCAGCGGAGCCCCGTTTCCGCCTCGTAGCTCGAGAAGAGGGATCCTTTCCCTTCGTCGTCGGGAAAGAATTCCCGGCCTTCCCGTCGCATCTCAAGAGGAGGCGCTCTCCACAGGAAAGACGAGAGGAACTCCAGGGCCTTGCCAGCATTCCAAGAGTCCCCCAGATGTCTAAGTCCATTCCAGAAGAAACTGTTTTCCCTGCACTGCCTCGACGTTCACGCCGAGGATCGACTCACACCACCGTGGCACGTGGGACAGCCCTGTTGGAAAGCCTCGTGGGAAAGCCTCAATGGAAAGCGACAGATCCCTTGATCCACACGTCGGCAAGCGTGACACTGCTGCTGCAGGTCGTGAGGAAATGGCAGGTGCATGCCCCCACACGAGATGAGGACTGACTCCCCTGGTGAGACTCCAGAAGTACGGAAAGATTCATGTCAGCACTGGAAGAGGCATCCTCAGGGTCTGGCCCCGACTCCACACAAGGTCTTAGGCACCGGCATCGATGGGAGAGGAATCCCTAAAGGCCCCCTGGTAACTCGCATGGGGACTGGCCTTTCCTGAGGCCACCAGAGCGGGTCCCTGAGGACCCGTCGTAACTCGAGAGCACCTGCCGCAACTGGGTAAAATCCAGGAGGTTCTCCCCTCCAGGCGGGATGAGGCCCATTTCCTCTGAGGTGTCTGGAGGCTCATCACACCTAACCTCTGGAAATTAAAAAGGGTCCTTGCTGCAACTCAAGAAGTTCCCCGACATACCCGTCTCCACACGAGAGGAAGCACGAGGGTCCCGCCCACATTCAGAGGAACCCCGTTTCCGAGATGAAGGATCCTCTCCTGCTTAGTCAGGAAAGATTTTTCGGCGTTCCCATGGCATCTCAAGAGCAAGGGTTCTCAATAGGAAAGGCAAGAGGAACTCCAGGGTCGTGCCACCATTTCCAAGAGTCCCCCAGATGTCTCAGTCCATTTCAGAGGAACCCGTTTTCCCAGCACTGCCTCGAACTTTCACGCCGAGGATCCACTCACACCATGGTGGCATGTGGGACAGCCCTGTGAGAAAGCCTCGAGGGAAAGCCACAGATCCCTTGATCCCCGGGACGGGAAGCGTGACACATCTGCTACACTGTCCCTGAGGTCACGGTCGTATGTCGAGAGTACCTGCCGCAACTCGAGAAAATCCAGGAGGTTCTCTGCTCCAGTCGAGATGAGGCCCATTTTCTCTGCGGCGTCTCGAGAGTAATCACAACTAAACTCTGGAACTTCCAAAGTGTCCTAAACACCCTTGCTAAAACTCAAGAAGTTCCCCGACATACCCGTCTCCACTCCAGAGGAAGCACGAGGGTCCGGCAACCGCCAGAGGAGCTCCGTTTCCTCCTCCAAGCTCGAGATGAGGGATCCTTCCCTGCTTCCTCGGGAAAGAATTCCCGACGTTTCGACGCATCTCAAGAGGAGGCTCACTGCACAGGAAAGGCGAGAGGAACTCATGGGTCGTGCCACCATTCCAAGAGTCCCCCAGATGTCTCAGTCCATTCCAGAGGATCCTGTTTTCCCTGCACTGCTTCGACTTTCACGCTGAGGATCGACTCACACCTGGTGGCACGTGTGACAACCCTGTGGGAAAGCCTCGTGGGAAAGCCTCGAGGGAAAGCCACAGATCCCTTAATCCACGCGACGGGAAGCGTGACACTGCTGCTACAGCACGGGAGGAAAGCGCACGTGCATGCCCCTACTCGAGACGAGAACTGACTCCCCTGGGGAGACTCCAGAAATACCCCAAGATGCATGTCAGCCCTGGAGAGGAATCCTCAGGTTCCGGCCCCGACTCCACACAAGGTCTTAGGCCCTGGCATCGACGGGGAGAGGAATAGCGACAGGACCTCTAGCAACTCACATGGGGACTGGCCTTTCCTGAGGTAACCAGAGCGGGTCCATGAGGTCCCCGTCGTAAGTCGAGAGCACCTGCCGCAACTCGGTAAAATCCAGGAGGTTCTCCCCTGCAGGTGAGATGAGGCCCGTTTCCACTGATGTGTCTCGAGGCTAATCACACGTGAACTCTGGAACTTCTAAAGAGTCTTTCACAGTCATGCTGCAACTCAAGAAGTTCCCCGACATACCCGTCTCCACTCAAGAGGAAGCACGAGGGTCCCGGCCACATCCAGAGGAGCTCCGTTTCCGGCTCGTAGCTCGAGATGAGGGATCCTTTCCCTACTTGGTCGGGAAAGAATTCCCGGCATTCCCATCGCATCTCAAGAGGAGGCGCTCTCCAAAGGAAAGGGGAGAGGAACTGCAGGGTCGTGCCACCATTCCCAGAGTCCCCCGGATGTCACATTCCATTCCAGGGAAACCTGTTTTCCCTGCACTGCCTCGACATTTCAAGCGAGGATCGACTCACACCACGTGGCACGTGGCACAGCCCTGTGGGAAGCCTCGTGGGAAAGCCTCGTGGGAAAGCCTCGAGGGAAAGACACAGATCCCTTGATCCACGCTGAAGGGAAGCGTGACACTGCTGCTTCAGCTCGGGAGGAAATCGCACGTGCATGCCCCCACTCGAGACGAGGACTGCCTCCACTAGGGAGACTCCATTAGTACCCCAAGATCCATGTCAGCACTGGAGAGGAATCCTCAGGTTCCGGCACTGACTCCACACAAGGTGTTAGGCCCGGGCATCGACGGGAGAGGAATCCCGAGAGGCCCCGAGCAACACGCATGGGGACTGGCCTTTCCTGAGGCCACAAGAGCGGGTCCCTGAGGTCCCCGTCGTAAGTCGAGAGCACCTGCCGCAACTCGAGA
>NW_017218154.1:0-12072 GCF_001704415.2 Capra hircus | reverse complement strand
CTCTCGACTTACGACGGGGGACCTCAGGGACCCGCTCTGGTGGCCTCAGGAAAGGCCAGTCCCATGCGAGTTGCTCGGGGGCCTCGGGGGCCTCTTAGGGATTCCTCTCCCGTCGATGCCGGGGCCTAAGACCTTGTGGAGTCGGCCGGAACCTGAGGATTCCTCTCCAGTGCTGACATGGTCTTGGGTACTTCTGGAGTCTCCCCAGGGGAGTCAGTCCTTGTCTCGAGTGGGGCATGCACGTCGCTTTCCTCCCGATCTGTAGCAGCAGTGTCACGCTTCCTTCGGTGGATCAAGGGATCTGTGGCTTTCCCTCGAGGCTTTCGAGGCTTTCCCACAGGGCTGTCCACGTGCCACCGTGGTGTGAGTCGATCCTCGGCTTGAAAGTCGAGGCAGTGCAGGGAAAACAGTTTCCCTGGAATGGACTGAGACATCTGGGGGACTCTGGGAATGGTGGCACGACCCTGGAGTTCCTCTCGCCTTTCCTGTGGAGAGCACCTCCTCTTGAGATGCGACGGGAACGCCGGGAATTCTTTTCCGACCACGCAGGGAAAGGATCCCTCCTCTCGAGCTAGGAGGCGGAAACGGGGCTCCTCTGGATGTGGGCGGGACTCTCGTGCTTCCTCGAGTGGAGACGGTATGGGAACTTCTTGAGTTGCAGCAAGGGTGTGAAGGACCCTTTGGAGTTCCAGAGTTAGGTGTGATTAGCCTCGAACGCCTCAGCGGAAATGGGCCTCATCTCGCCTGGAGGGGAGAACCTCCTGGATTTTCTCGAGTTGCAGCAGGTGCTCTCGACTTACGACGGGGACCTCAGGGACCCGCTCTGTGGCCTCAGGAAAGGCCAGTCCCCATGCGAGTTGCTCGGGGCCTCTCGGGATTCCTCTCCCGTCGATGCGGGGCCTAAGATCTTGTGTGGAGGGGGTGTCGAACCTGAGGATTCCTCTCCAGTGCTGACATGGATCTTGGGTAACTCTGGAGTCTCCCTGGGAGTCAGTCCTCATCTCGAGTGGGGCATGCACTGCGCTTTCCTCCGAGCTGTAGCAGCAGTGTCACCTTCCTTCGCGTGGATCAAGGGATCTGTGCCTTCCTCGAGGCTTTCCACGAGGCTTTCCCACAGGGTTGTCCACGTGCCACCGTGTGTGTGAGTCGATCCTCAGCTTGAAAGTCCAGCAGTGCAGGGAAAACAGGTTTCCTTGGAATGGACGGAGACATTTAGTTGACTCTGGAATGGTGGCACGACCTGGAGTTCCTCTCGCCTTTCCTGTGGAGAGCGCCTCCTCTTGAGATAACACGGAACGCCGGGAATTCTTTCCCGACCACGCAGGGAAAGGATCCCACCTTTCGAGTATGATACGGAAACGGGGCTCTTCTGGATGTGGCCGGACTCTTGTGCTTCCTCTCAAGTGGAGACGGTATGTCGGGAACTTCTTGAGTTGCAGCAAGGGTGTGAAGGACCCTTTGGACGTTCCAGGTGTTAGAATTGATTAGCCTCGAGACGCCTCAGCGGAAATGGGCTCATCTCGCCTGGAGGGAGAACCTCCTGGATTTTCTCGAGTTGCAGCTGGAACTCTCGACTTACGACTTGGACCTCAGAGACATGCTCTGGTGCCTCATGAAAGGCCAGTCTCATGCAAGTTGCTCTGTGGCTTCTCGGGATTCCTCTCCCGTCCATGCCGGGGCAAGACCTTGTGTGGAGTCAGTGCCGGAACCTGAGGATTCCTCTCCAGTGCGACATGGATCTTCGGGGACTTCTGGAGTCTCCCCAGGGCGTCAGACCTCGGCTCGAGTGGGGCATGCACGTGCGCTTTCCTCCGAGCTGTAGCAGCAGTGTCACGCTTCCCTTCGCATGGATCAAGGGATCAGTGGCTTTCCCTCGAGGCTTCCTCATGAGGCTTTCCCATAAGGCTTTCCACGAGACTTTCCCACAGGGCTGTCCACGTGCCACCGTGGTGTGAGTCTATCCTCGGCTTGAAAGTCGAGGCAGTGCAGGGAAACAGGTTTCCCTGGAATGGACTGAGACATCTGGTGACTCTGGTATGGTGGCTCGACCCTGGTGTTCCTGTCGCCTTTCCTGTGGAGAGCACCTCATCTTGAGATGCGACGGGAATGCCAGGAATTCTTTCCAGACAAGCAGGAAAGGATCCCTCTCTCGAGTTAGGAGGCGGAAAGGGAGCTCCTCTGATGTTGTCGGACTCTTGTGCTTCCTCTCGAGTGAGACGGGTATGTCGGGGAATTCTTGAGTTGCAGCAAGGGTGTGAATCACCCTTTGGAAGTTTCAGAGGTTAGATGTGATTAGCCTCGAGAAGCCTCAGCGGAAATGGGCCTCATCTCGCCTGGAAGGGAGAACCTCCTGGATTTTCTCGAGTTGCGGCAGGTGCTCTCGACTTACAACGGGGACCTCAGGGACACGCTCTGGTGGCCTCAGGAAAGGACAGTCCCCATGACAGTTGCTCGGGGCCTATCGGGATTCCTCTCCCGTCGATGCCGGGGCCTAAGACCTTGTGTGGAGTCGTTTGCGGAACCTGAGGATTCCTCTCCAGGGCTGGCATGGATCTTGGGGTACTTCTGGAGTCTCCCCAGGGGAGTCAGTCCACGTCTCGAGTGGGGCATGCACGTGCGCTTTCCTCCCCAGCTCTAGAGCCGTGTCACGCTTCCCGTCGAGTGGATCAAGGGATCTGTGGCTTTCCCTAGAGGCTTTCCCACAGGGCTGTCCCACGTGTCACCGCGCAGTGAGTCGATCCTCGGCTTGAAAGTCGAGGCAGTGCAGGGAAAACAGGTGTCCTGGAATGGACGGAGACATCTGGGGGACTCTGGGAATGGTGGCACGTCCCTGGAGTTCCTCTCGCCTTTCCTGTGTAGAGCACCTCATCTTGAGATGCGACGGGAACGCCAGGAATTCTTTACAGACCAGGCAGGGAAAGGATCCTCCTCTCGAGCTAGGAGCGGAAACGGGGCTCCTCTGGATGTGGGCTGGACTCTCCTGCTTCCTCTCCAGTGGAGACGGTATGTCGGGGAACTTCTAGAGTTGCCAGCAAGGGTGTGAAGGACCGTGTGGAAGTTTCAGAGGTTAGGTGTGATTAGCCTCGAGAAGCCTCAGCGGAAATGGGCCTCATCTCGCCTGGAGGGGAGAACCTCCTGGATTTTCTCGAGTTTCGGCAGGGGCTCTCGACTTACGACGGGGACCTCAGGGACCCGCTCTGGTGGCCTCAGGAAAGGCCAGTCCCCATGCGAGTTGCTCGGGGCCTCTCGGGATTCCTCTCCCGTCGATGCTGGGGCCTAAGATCTTGTGTGGAGGGGGTGTCGGAACCTGAGGATTCCTCTCCAGTGCTGACATGGATCTTGGGTAACTCTGGAGTCTCCCTGGGGAGTCAGTCCTCATCTCGAGTGGGGCATGCACGTGCGCTTTCCTCCCGAGCTGTAGCAGCAGTGTCACCCTTCCCTTCGCGTGGATCAAGGGATCTGTGCCTTGCCCTCGAGGCTTTCCCACGAGGCTTTCCCACAGGGTTGTTCCCACGTGCCACCGTGGTGTGAGTCGATCCTCAGCTTGAAAGTCCAGGCAGTGCAGGGAAAACAGGTTTCCTTGGAATGGACGGAGACATTTAGTTGACTCTGGAATGGTGGCACGACCCTGGAGTTCCTCTCGCCTTTCCTGTGGAGAGCGCCTCCTCTTGAGATACGACGGGAACGCCCGGAATTCTTTCCCGACCACGCAGGGAAAGGATCCCACCTCTCGAGTTATGATACGGAAACCGGGCTCTTCTGGATGTGGCCGGGACTCTCGTGCTTCCCTCTCAAGTGGAGACGGTTATGTCGGGGAACTTCTTGAGTTGCAGCAAGGGTGTGAAGGACCCTTTGGACGTTCCAGATGTTAGAATTGATTAGCCTCGAGACGCCTCAACGGAAATGGGCCTCATCTCGCTGGAGGGGAAACCTCCTGTATTTTCTCGAGTTGCGGCAGGTGCTCTCGACTTACGACGGGGACCTCAGTGACCCGCTCTAGTGGCCTCAGGAAAGGCCAGTCCCCATGCGAGTTGCTCGGGGCCTCTCGGGTTTCCTCTCCCGTCCGATGCCGGGGCCTAAGATCTTGTGTGGAGTCGGTGCCGGAACCTGAGGATTCCTCTCCAGTGCTGACATGGAACTTGGGGTACTTCTGGGAGTCTCCCCAGGGCAGTCAGTCCTCGTCTAGAGTGGGGCATGCACGTGCGCTTTCCTCCCGAGCTGTAGCCAGCAGTGTCACGCTTCCCTTCCCATGGATCAAGGGATCTGTGGCTTTCCCTCGAGGCTTTCCCAAGAGGCTTTCCCACAGGGCTGTCCCACGTGCCACCGTGGTGTGAGTCGATCCTCGGCTTGAAAGTCGAGGCAGTGCAGGGGAAACAGATTTCCCTGGAATGGACTGAGACATCTGGGTCACTCTGGGTATGGTGGCTCGACCCTGGAGTTCCTCTCGCCTTTCCTGTGGGAGAGCGACTCCTCTTGAGATTCGACAGGAACACCGGGACTTCTTTCCAGACCACGCAGGGAAAGGATCCCTCCTCTCGAGCTAGGAGCGGAAACGGGTCTCCTCTGGATGTGGGCGGGACTCTCGTGCTTCCCCTCGAGTGGAGACGGGGTACTTCGGGGAACTTTTTTAGTTGCAGCAAGGGTGTGAAGGACCCTTTGTAAGTACCAGAGGTTAGGTGTGATTGGCCTCGAAACGCCTCAGTGGAAATGGGCCTCATCTCGCCTGGAGGGGAGAACCTCCAAGATTTTCTCGAGTTGCGACAGGTGCTATCGACTTACAACGGGGACCTCAGGGACCTGCTCTGGTGGCCTCTGGAAATGCCAGTCCCTATGCGAGTTGCTCGGGGCCTCTCGGGATTCCTCTCCCGTCGATGCCGGGTCCTAGGTCTCGTGTGGAGTTGGTGCCGGAACCTGAGGATTCCTCTACAGTGCTGACATGGATCTTGGGGTACTTCTGGAGTCTCCCCAGGGGAGTCAGTCCTCGTCTCGAGTGGGGGCATGCACGTGCACTTTCTTCCCGATCTGTAGCAGCAGTGTTCCACTTGCCTTCCCGTGGATCAAGGGATCTGTGGCTTTCCCTCGAGGTTTTCCCTCGAGGCTTCCCACAGGGCTGTCCCACGGCCACAGAGGTGTGAGTCGATCCTCGGCTTGAAAGTCGAGGCAGTGCAGGGAAAACAGGTTTCCCTGGAATGGACTGAGACATCTGGGGGACTCTGGGAATGGTGGCACGACCCTGGACTTCCTCTCGCCTTTCCTGTGCCAGAGCGCCTCCTCTTGAGATGCGAAGGGAACGCCGGGAATTCTTTCCTGACCACGCAGGGAAAGGAACCCTCCTCTCGAGCTAGGAGGCGGAAACGGGGCTCCTCTGATGTGGGCAGAACTCTCGTGCTTCCTCTCGAGTGGAGACGGGTATGTCGGGGAACTTCTTGAGTTGCAGCAAGGGTGTGAAGGACCTTTGGATGTTCCAGAGGTTAGGTGTGATTAGCCTCGACACGCCTCAGCAGAAATGGGCCTCATCTCGCCTGAAGGGGAGAACCTCCTGGATTTCTCGAGTTGGCAGCAGGTGCTCTCGACTTACGACGGGGACCTCAAGGACCCGCTCTGCAAGCCTCAGGAAAGGCCAGTCCCCATGCTAGTTTCTCGGGGGCCTCTCGGGATTCCTCTCCCGTCGATGCCCGGGCCTAAGACCTTGTGTGGAATCGGTGCCGGAACCTGAGGAATCCTCTCCACTGCCGACATGGGTCTGGGGTACTTCTGGAATCTACCCAGGGCAGTCAGTCCACGTCTCGAGCGGGGGCATGCACGTGCGCTTTCCTCCCGAGCTGTAGCAGCCAGTGTCACGCTTCCCTTCGCGTGGATCAAGGGATCTGTGGCTTTCCCTCGAGGCTTTCCCACGAGGCTTTCACACAGGGCTGTTCCACGTGCCACCGTGCAGTGAGTCGATGCTCGCTTGAAAGTCGAGGAAGTGTAGGGAAAACAGGTTTCCCTGGAATGGACTGAGACATCTGGGGGATCTGGGAATGGTGGCCAAGACCCTGGAGTTCCTCTCGCCTTTCCTGTGGTTGCGCCTCCTCTTGAGATGCGAGGGAATTGCCGGGAATTCTTTCCGGATAACGCAGGGAAAGGATCCTTCCTCTCGAGCTATGAGGCGGAAACGGGCTCCTCTGGATGTGGGGCAAGACTCTCGTGCTTCCTCTCGAGTGGAGAGGGTATTTCGGGCAACTTCTTGAGTTGCAACTAGGGTTTGAGGGCCCCTTTGTTAGTTCCAGACGCTTGTTGATTAGCCTCGAGATGCCCTCATCGGATATGACCGCATCTCGCCTGGAGGGAGAACCTCCTGGATTTTCTCGAGTTGCAGCTGGAACTCTCGACTTACGACTTGGACCTCAGAGACATGCTCTGGTGGCCTCATGAAAGGCCAGTCCTCATGCAAGTTGCTCGTGGGCTTCTCGGATTCCTCTCCCGTCCATGCCGGGGCAAGACCTTGTGTGGAGTCAGTGCCGGAACCTGAGGATTCCTCTCCAGTGCCGACATGGATCTTCGGGGACTTCTGGAGTCTCCCCAGGGGCGTCAGACCTCGGCTCGAGTGGGGGCATGCACGTGCGCTTTCCTCCCGAGCTGTAGCAGCAGTGTCACGCTTCCCTTCGCATGGATCAAGGGATCAGTGGCTTTCCCTCGAGGCTTCCTCATGAGGCTTTCCCATAAGGCTTTCCCACGAGACTTTCCCACAGGGCTGTCCCACGTGCCACCGTGGTGTGAGTCTATCCCTTGGCTGGAAAGTCGAGGCAGTGCAGGGGAAAACAGGTTTCCCTGGAATAGGACTGAGACATTGGGGGACTCTGGGAATGGTGGCAACACCCTGGAGTTCCTCTCGCCCTTTCCTGTGGAGAGCGCCTCCTCTGAGAAGCGACGGGAACGCTGGGTATTCTTTCCCGACCACGAAAGGAAATGATCCCTCCTCTCGAGCTAGGAGGCGGAAACGGGGTTCCTCTGGATGTGAGCGGTACTCTCGTGCTTCCTCTCAAGTAGAGACGGGTATGTCGGGTGAACTTCTTGAGTTGCAGCAAGGGTGTGAATCAACCTTTGGAAGTTACACAGGTTAGGTGTGATTAGCCTTGAGACACCTCAGCAGAAATGGGCCTCATCTCGCCTCAGGGGAAAACCACCTGGATTTTCTCTAGTTGCGGCAGGTGCTCTCGACTTACGATGGGGACCTCAGGGACCCGCTCTGGTGGCCTCAGGAAAGGCCAGTATCCATGCGAGTTGCTCGGGTCCTCTCGGGACTCCACTCCCGTCGATGCCGGGCCTAAGTCCTTGTGTGGAGTCGGTGCCGGAACCTGAGGATTCCTCTCCAGTGCTGACATGGATCTTGGGCTACTTCTGGAGTCTCCCCAGGGGAGTCTTTCGTCGTCTCGAGTGGGGGCATGCACGTGCGCTTTCCTCCCTAGCGGAAGCAGCAGATTCACGCTTCCCTTCCCGTGGATCAAGGATCTGTGGCTATCCCTCGAGGCTTTCCCACGAGGCTTCCCACAGGTTTGTACCACGTGCCACCGTAGTGTGAGTCGTTCCTCGGCATGAAAGTCGAGGCAGTGCGGGAAAACAGGTTTTCCCTGGAATGGACTGAGACATCTGGGGTCTCTGGGAATGGTGGCCGGACCCTGGAGTTCCTCTCGCCTTTCCTGGGAGAGCGCCTCCTCTTGAGCTGCGACGGAAAGCACCGAGAATTTTTTACCGAACACGCAGGGAAAGGATCCCTTCTCTCGAACTAGGAGGTGTAAATGGGGATCCTCTGGACGAGGGCGGGACACTCGTACTTCCTCTCGAGTGGAGACGGGTATGTCGGGGAACTTCTTGAGATGCAGCAAGGGTGTGAAGGACCCTTTGGAATTTCCAGAGGTTAGGTGTGATTAGCCTCGAGACGCTTCAGCGAAATGGGCCTCATCTCGCCTGGAGGGGAGAACCTCCTGGATTTTCTCGAGTGCGGCAGGTGCTCTCGACATACGACAGGGACCTCAGGGACCCGCTCTGGTGGCCTCACGAAAGGCCAGTCCCCATGCGAGTTGCTCGGGGGCCTCTCGCGGTTTCCTCTCCCGTCAAAGCCGGGGGCCTAAGATCTTATGTGTAGTCTGTGGCAAAACCTGAGAATTCCTCTCCATTGCTGACATGGATCTTGGGTAATTCTGAAGTCTCCCCAGGGGAGTCCAGTCCTCCTCTAAGTGGTGGCATGCACGTGCGCTTTCCTCCCGAGCTGTAGCAGCAGTGTCACGCTTCCCTTCGCGTGGATCAAGGGATCTGTGTCTTTCCCTCGAGGCTTTCCCATAGGGCTGTCCCACAGGGCTGTCCCACGTGCCACCGTGGTGTGAGTCGATCCTCGACTTGAAAGTCGAGGCAGTGCAGGAAAACAGTTTTCCCTGGAATGGACTGAGACTTCTGAGGGACTCTGGAAATGGTAGAACGACCCTGGAGTTCCTCTCGCCTTTCCTGTGGAGGGCGCCTCCTCTTGAGATGCGACGGGAACACCGGGAATTCTTTACCGACCACGTAGAGAAAGATCCCTCCTCTCGAGCTAGGAGGCGGAAATGGGGCCGATCTGGATGTGGGCGGGACTCTCGTGCTTCCTCTCGAGTGGATACGGCTATGTCGGGGAACTTCTTGAGTTGCCAGCAAGGTGTGAAGGACCCTTTGGAAGTTCCAGAGGTTAGTGTGATGAGCCTCGAGACGCCTCAGCGGAAATGGGCCTCATCTCACCTGGAGGGGAACCCTCCTGGATTTTCTCGAGTTGCCGCAGGTGCTCTAGGCTTACGACGGAGACCTCAGGGACCCGCTCTGGTATCCTCAGGAAAGGCCAGTCCCCATGCGAGTTGCTCTGGGGCCTCTCGGGATTCCTCTCCCGTCGATATGCCGGGGCCTAAGACCTTGTGTGGAGTCAGTGCTGGAACCTGAGGATTCCTCTCCAGTGCTGACATGGATCTTGGGTAACTTCTGGAGTCTCCCCGGGGGTTTCATCCTCGTCTCAAGTGGGGCATGCACGTGCACTTTCCTCCCGAGCTGTAGCAGAAGTGTCACGCTTCCCTTCTCGTGAAACAAGGAATCTGTGGCTTTCCTTCGAGGCTTTCCCACGAGGCTTTCCCACAGGGCTGTTCCACGTGCCACCGTGGTGTGAGTCGATCCTCGGCTTGAAAGTCAAGGCAGTGCAGGGGAAACAGGTTTCCCTGGAATGGACTGAGACATCTGGGTCGACTCTGGGTATATGGTGGCTCGACCTGGAGTTCCTCTCCGCCTTTCCTGTGGAGAGCGACTCCTCTTGAGATGCGACAGGAACACCGGGAACTTCTTTCTAGACCACGCAGGGAAAGGATCCCTCCTCTCGAGCTAGGAGGCAGAAACGGGTCTCTCTCTGGATGTGGGCAGGACTCTCGTTGCTTCCCCTCGAGTGGAGACGGGTACGTCGGGGAACTTTTTTTAGTTGCAGCAAGGGTGTGAAGGACCCTTGTAAGTTCCAGAGGTTAGGTGTGATTGGCCTCGACACGCCTCAGTGGAAATGGGCCTCATCTCGCCTGGAGGGAGAACCTCCAGGATTTCTCGAGTTGCGACAGGTGCTATCGACTTACGATGGGACCTCAGGACCTGCTCTGGTGCCTCTGGAAATGCCAGTCCCTACGCGATTGCTCGGGCCTCTCGGATTCCTCTCTCGTCGATGCCGGGCCTAGTCTCGTGTGGGATGGGTGCCGAACCTGAGGATTCCTCTACAGTGCTGACATGGACCTGGGGTACTTCTGGAAGTCTCCCCAAGGGAGTCAGTCCTCGTCTCGAGTGGGGGCATGCACGTGCGCTTTCTTCCCGATCTGTAGCAGCAGTGTTCCACTTGCCTTCTGGTGGATCAAGGGATCTGTGGCTTTCCCTCGAGGTTTTCCCCTCGAGGCTTTCCCCACAGGGCTGTCCCACGTGCCACCGAGGTTTGAGTCGATCCTCGGCTTGAAAGTCGAGGCAGTGCAGGGAAAACAGGTTTCCTGGAATGGACTGAGACATCTGGGGACTCTGGGAATGGTGGCACGACCCTGGACTTCCTCTCGCCTTTCCTGTGCAGAGCGCCTCCTCTTGAGATGCGACGGAACGCCGGGAATTCTTTCCTGACCACGCAGGGAAAGGAACCCTCCTCTCGAGCTAGGAGGCGGAAACGGGCTCCTCTGGATGTGGCAAACTCTCGTGCTTCCTCTCGAGTGAGACGGGTATGTCGGAACTTCTTGAGTTGCAGCAAGGTTGAAGGACCTTTGGATGTTCCAGAGGTTATTTTGATTAGCCTCGACACGCCTCAGCAGAAATGGCCTCATCTTCGCCTGGAGGGAGAACCTCCTGATTTTCTCGAGTTGCAGCAGTGCTCTCGAGTTACGACGGGACTCAGGGACCCGCTCTGCTGGCCTCAGGAAAGGCCAGTCCCATGCTAGTTCTCGGGGCCTCTCGGGATTCCTCTCCCGTCGATGCCGGGCCTAAGACCTTGTGTGGAATCGGTGCCGGAACCTGAGGAATCCTCTGCACTGCCGACATGGGTCTGGGTACTTCTGGAATCTACCCAGGGCAGTCAGTCCTCGTCTCGAGTGGGGCATGCACGTGCGCTTTCCTCCCGAGCTGTAGCAGCAGTGTCACGCTTCCCTTCGCGTGGATCAAGGGATCTGTGGCTTTCCCTCGAGGCTTTCCCACGAGGCTTTCACAAAGGGCTGTTCCACGTGCCACCAAGCAGTGAGTCGATGCTCGGCTTGAAAGTCGAGGCAGTGTAGGGAAAACAGGTTTCCCTGGAATGGACTGAGACATCTGGGGGATCTGGGAATGGTGGCACGACCCTGGAGTTCCTCTCGCCTTTCCTGTGGTTGCGCCTCCTCTTGAGATGCGAGGGGAATGCCGGGAATTCTTTCCGGATAACGCAGGGAAAGGATCCTTCCTCTCGAGCTATGAGGCGGAAACGGGCTCCTCTGGGTGTGGGCAAGACTCTCGTGCTTCCTCTCGAGTGGAGAGGGGTATTTCGGGCAACTTCTTGAGTTGCAACTAGGTTTTGAGGGCCCCTTTGTTAGTTCCAGACGCTTGTTGATTAGCCTCGAGATGCCTCATCGGATATGGGCCACATCTCGCCTGCAGGGGAGAACGTCCTGGATTTTCTCGAGTTGCAGCTGGAGCCTCGACTTACGACTTGGACCTCAGAGATATGCTCTGGTGGCCTCATGAAAGGCCAGCCCTCATGCAAGTTGCTCGTGGGCTTCTCGGGATTCCTCTCCCGTCGATGCCGGGCAAGACCTTGTGTGGAGTCAGTGCCGGAACCTGAGGATTCCTCTCCAGTGCCGACATGGATCTTCGGGACTTCTGGAGTCTCCCCAGGGGCGTCAGACCTCGGCTCGAGTGGGGGCATGCACGTGCGCTTTCCTCCCGAGCTGTAGCAGCAGTGTCACGCTTCCCTTCGCATGGATCAAGGGATCAGTGGCTTTCCCTCGAGGCTTCCTCATGAGGCTTTCCCATAAGGCTTTCCCACGAGACTTTCCCACAGGGCTGTCCACGTGCCACCGTGGTGTGAGTCTATCCTCGGCTTGAAAGTCGAGGCAGTGCAGGGGAAACAGGTTTCCCTGGAATGGACTGAGACATCTGGGTGACTCTGGGTATGGTGGCTCGACCCTGGAGTTCCTGTCGCCTTTCCTGTGGAGAGCACCTCATCTTGAGATGCGACGGAATGCAGGAATTCTTTCCAGACAAGCAGGGAAAAGGATCCCTCCTCTCGAGTTAGGAGGCGGAAAGGGAGCTCCTCTGATGTTGTCGGGACTTGTGCTTCCTCTCGAGTGAGACGGGTATGTCGGGGAACTTCTTGAGTTGCAGCAAGGGTGTGAATCACCCTTTGGAAGTTTCAGAGGTTAGATGTGATTAGCCTCGAGAAGCCTCAGCGGAATGGGCCTCATCTCGCCTGGAAGGGAGAACCTCCTGGATTTTTCGAGTTCGGAGGGTTTCTCGGACTTACAACGGGGACCTCAGGGACACGCTCTGGTGGCCTCAGGAAGGACAGTCCCCATGACAGTTGCCTCGGGGCCTATCGGG
>NW_017218153.1:0-12073 GCF_001704415.2 Capra hircus | reverse complement strand
TTCTGGAGTCTGCCCAGGGAAGTTAAGTCCTCGTCTCGAGGCTGGCATGCACGTGCGCTTCCTACCGAGCTGTAGTTGCAGCTTTCACACTTCCCTTCGCCGTGGATCAAGGGATCTGTGGCTTTCCCTCGAGGCTTTCCCACGAGGCTTCCCAGGAGGCTTTCCCACTGGGCTGTCCCACATGCCACGCGTGGTGTGAGTGGATCCTCGGCTTGAAAGTCGAGGCCGTGCGGGAAAACAGTTTTCGCTAGAATGTACTGAGACCTCTCGGGGACTCTGGAAATGGTATCATGACCCTGGAGTTCCTCTCGACGTTCCTGTGGAGAGGGCCTCTTCTTAAGATGCGACCTGAACGCCGGGAATTCTTTCTCGACCACGCAGGGAAAAGTATCCATCCTCTCGAGCTAGGAGGTGGAACGGGGCTCTTCTGGATGTGGGCGGGAACTCTCCTGCTTCCTCTCGGGTGGAGACGGGTATGTCGGGGAACTTCTTGAGTTTCAATAAGCGTGTGAAAGACCTTTGGAAGTTCCAGAGGTTAGTGTGATTAGCCTCGAGACACCTCAGCGGTAAATGGCCCTCATCTCGCCTGGAGGGTAGAACCTCTTGGATTTTTCTCGAGTTTCGGCAGGTGCTCTCGACTTACGACGGGGACATCGGGGGACCCGCTCTGGTGGCCTCAGGAAAGGCCAGTCCCCATGCGAGTTGCACTGGTGCCTCTCGGGATTCCTCTCCGGTCGATGCCAGGGGCCTAAGATGTTATGTGGGTCGGTGCGAACCTGAGGATTCCTCTCCCAGTGCCGACATGGATCTTGGGGGTACTTCTGGAGTCTCCCCAGGGGAGTCAGTCCTCGTCTCGAGTGGGGGCATGCACGTGCGATTTCCTCCCGAGCTGTAGCAGCAGTGTCACGTTTCCCTTCCCGTGGATCAAGGGATCTGTGGCTTTCCTCGAGCTTTCGAGGCTTTCCCACGAGGGTTTCCCACAGGGGCTGTCCCACGTGCCCCCTGGTGTGAGTCGATCCTCGGCCTGAAAGTCGAGGCAGTGCAGGGAAAACAGTTTTCCCTGGAATGAACTGAGACATCTGGGGGACTCTGGAATGGTGGCACGACCCTGGAGTTCCCCTCGCCTTTCCTGTGGAGAGCACCTCCTCTTGAGATGGGACGGGAACGCCGGGAATTCTTTCTCGACCCAGGAGGGAAAGGATCCACTCCTCTCGAGCTAGGAAGCGGAAACGGGGCTCCTCTGGATGTGGGCGGACTCTCTTTATTCCTCTAGAGTGGAGACGTGTATGTCGAGGAACTTCTTGATTTGCAGTAAGGGTGTGAAAGACCCTTTGGAAGTTCCAGAGGATAGGTGTGATTAGCCGCGAGTCGCCTCTGCGGAAATGGGCCTCATCTCGCCTAGAGGAGAACCTCCTGGATTTACTCGAGTTGAAGCAGGTGCTCTCTACTTATGACGGGGACCTCAGGGACCCGCTCTGGTGGCCTCAGGAAAGGCCAGTCCCCATGCGAGTTGCTCAGGGGCCTCTCGGGATTCTCTCCCGTCGATGCCGGATCCCATACTCTTGTGTGGAGTTGGTGCCGGAAGCCTGAGGATTCCTCTCCAGTGCTTGACATGGATTTGGGGTACGTCTGGAGTCTCCCCAGGGGAGTCAGTCATCGTCTCGAGAGGGGGCATGCACGTGCGCTTTCCTCCGGAGCTGTAACAGCAGGGTCACGCTTCCCTTCGCGGTGGATTAAGGGATGTGTGGCTTTCCTTCGAGGCTTTCACACGAGGCTTACCCACAGGGCTGTCCCACGTGCCACCGTGGAGTGAGTCGATCCTTGGCTTGAAAGTCAAGCAGTGCAGGGAAAACAGGTTTCCCTGGAATGGACTGAGACATCTGGGGGACTCAGGGAATGGTGGCACGAGCCTGGAGTTCCTCTCGCGTTTCCTGTGGAGAGCGCCTCCTCTTGAGATGCGACGGGAACGCCGGGAATTCTTTCCTGACACGCAGGGAAAGGATCCCTCCTCTCGAGCTAGAAGGTGGAAACGGGGCTCCTCTGGATGTGGGCTGGACTCTTGTGCTTCCTCTCGAGTGGAGACGGGTATGTCGGGGAACTTGTTGAGTTGCAGCAAGGGTGTGAAGGACCTTGGAAGTTCGAGAGGTTAGGTGTGATTAGCCTCGGGACGCCTCAGTGGAAAAGGGCCTCATCTAGCCTGGAGGGGAGAACTTCCTGGATTTTCTCGAGTTGCGGCAGGTGCTCTCGACTTTCGACGGGGACCTCAGGGACCCGCTCTGGTGGCCTCAGGAAAGGCCAGTCCCCATGCGATTTGCTCGGGGTCCTCTCGGGATTCCTCTCCCGTCGATGCTGGGGCCTAAGACCTTGTGTGGAGTGGGTGCCGGAACCTGAGGATTCCTCTCCAGTGCTGACATGCAACTTGGGGTACTTCTGGAGTCTCTCAGGGGCGTCAGTCCTCGTCTCGGGTGGGGGCATGCACGTTCGCTTTCCTCCCGAGCTGTATCAGCAGTTTCACGGTTCCCTTCGACGTGGATCAAGGGATCTGTGGCTTTCGCTCGAGGCTTTCCCACGAGGCTTTCCCACGAGGCTTTCCCACAGGGCTGTGCCACGTGCCACCGTGGTGTGAGTCGATCCTCAGCTTGAAAGGCGAGGCAGTGCAGGGAAAACAGGTTTCCCTGGAATGGACTGAGACATCTGGGGGACTCAGGGAATGGTGGCACGACCCTGGAGTTCCTCTCGCCTTTCCTGTGGAGAGCGCCTCCTCTTGAGATGCGACGGGAACGCCGGGATTCTTTCCCCACCACTCAGGGAAAGGATCCCCCCTGTCGAGCTAGGAGGCAGAAACGGGGCTCCTCTGGATGTGGGCGTGTCTCTCGTGCTTCCTCTCGAGTGGAGACGGGTATGTCGGCGAACTTCTTGAGTTGCAGCAACGGTGTTAAGGACCCTTTGAAAGTTCCAGAGGTTAGGTGTGATTAGCCTCGAAACGCCTCAGGTGAAATGGGCCTCATCTCGCCTGGAAGGGAGAACCTCCTGGATTTTCTCGAGTTGCGGCCAGTGCTCTCGACTTACGATGGGGATCTCACGGACCCGCTCTGGTGGCCTTAGGAAAGGCCAGTCCCCAGGAGAGTTGCTTGGGGGCTCTCGGGATTCCTCTGCCGTCAATGTCGGTACCTAAGACCTTGTGTGGAGTCGGTGCCGGAACCTGAGGATTCCTCTCCAGTGCTGACATGGACCTTGGGGTACTTCTGGGGTCTCCCCAGGGGAGTCATTCCTCGTCTCGATTGGTGGCAGGCACGTGCGCTTTCCTGCCAGTGCTGTAGCAGCTGTGTCACGCTTCCCTTCGCGTGGATCAAGGGATCTGTGGCTTTCCCTAGAGCTTTCCCACTAGGCCTTCCCACGAGGCTTTGCCACAGGGCTGTCCCACGTACCACCGTGCTGTGAGTCGATCCTCTGCTTGAACGTCGAGGCACTGCAGGGAAAACAGGTTTCCCTGGAATGGACTGAGACATCTGGGGGACTCTGGGAATGGTGTCACGATCCTAGAGTTCCTCGCGCCTGTCCTGTGGAGAATGCTTCCTCATGAGATGCGCCGGGAACGCCGGGAATTCTTTCCCAACCACGCAGGGAAAGGATCCCTCCTCACGAGCTAGGAGGCGCAAACGGGGCTTCCTACTGCATGTGGGCGGGACTCTCGTGCTTCCTCTCGAGTGGAGACGGGTATGTCGGGGAACTTCTTGAGTTGCAGCAAGGGTGTGAAGGACCCTTTGGAAGTTCCAGAGGTTAGGTGTGATTAGCCTCGAGACGCCTCAGCGGAAATGGGCCTCATCTCGCCTGGAGGGGAGAACCTCCTGGATTTTCTCGAGTTGCATCAGGTGCTCTCGACTTTCGACGGGGACCTCAGGGACCCGCTCTGGTGGCCTCAGGAAAGGCCAGTCCCCATGCGAGTTGCTCTGGAGCCTCTCGGGATTCCTCTCCGGTCGATGCCGGGGCCTAAGACCTTGTGTGGAGTCAGTGCCGGAACCTGAGGATTCGTCTCCAGTGCCGACGTGGATCTTGGGGTACTTCTGGAGTCTCCCCAGGGGAGTCAGTCCTCGTCTCGAATGGGGGCATGCACGTGCGCTTCCCTCCCGAGCTGTAGCAGCAGTGGCACGCTTCCCTTCGCGTGGATCAAGGTATCTGTGGCTTTCGCTCGAGGCTTTCCCACGAGGTTTTCCCACGAGGCTATCCCACGAGGCTTTCCAAAAGGGCTGTCCCACGTGCCACCGTGGTGTGAGTCGATCCTCGGCTTGAAAGTCGAGGCAGTGCAGGGAAAACAGGTTTCCCTGGAACGGATTGAGACATCTGGGGGACTCTGGGAATGTTGGCTCGACCCTGGAGTTTCTCTCGCCTTTCCTGTGGAGAGCGCCCCTCTTGAGATGCGACGGGAACGCCGGGAATTCTTTCCCGAATACGCAGGGAGAGGATCCCTCCTCTCGAGCTAGGAGGCGGAAACAGGGCTCCTTTGGATGTAGGCGGAACTCTCCTGCTTCCTCTCGAGTGGAGACGCGTATGTTGGGGAACTTCTTGAGTTGCATCAAGGGTTTGATGCACCCTTTGGAAGTTCCAGAGGATACATGGATTAGCCTCGACACGCTTCAGCGGAAATGGGCCTCATCTAGCCTGGAGGGGAGAACCTCCTGGATTTCTCGAGTTGCGGAAGGTGCTCTCGACTTACGACGGGGACCTCAGCGACCCGCTCTGGTGGCCTCAGGAAAGGTTAGACCCCATGCGAGTTGCTCAGGGGCCTCTCGGGATTCCTCTCCCGTCAATGTCGGTACCTAAGACCTTGTGTGGAGTCGGTGCCGGAACCTGAGGATTCCTCTCCAGTGCTGACATGGACTTTGGGGTACTTCTGGGGTCTCCCCAGGGAAGTCAGTCCTCGTCTCTTTGGGGGCATGCACCTGCGCTTTCCTCCCAGCTGTAGCAGCAGTGTCACGCTTCCCTTCTCGAGGATCAAGGGATCTGTGGCTTTCCCTCGAGGCTTTCCCACCAGGCTTTCCAACGAGGCTTTCCCACAGGGCTGTCCCACGTGGCACCGTTTAGTGAGTCGATCCTCGGCTTGAAAGTTGAGGTCAGGACAGGGAAAACAGGTTTCCCTGGAATGGACTGAGATTTCTGGGGGACTCTATTAACGGTGGCACGACCCTGGAGTTCCTCTCGCCTCTCCTGTGGAGAGCGCCTCCTCTTCAGAAGCGACGGGAACCCCGGGAATTCTTGACTGACCACGCAGGGAAAGGATCCCTCCTCTCGAGCTATGGAGGCGGAAACGAGGCTCCTCTGGATGTGGGCGGGACTCTCGTGCTTATTCTCGAGTGGAGACGGGTATGTCGGGTAACTTCTTGAGTTGCAGCAAGGGTGTGAAGGACCGTTTGGAAGTTCCAGAAGTTAGGTGTGATTAGCTTCGAGACGCCTCAGGGGAAACGGGCCGTCATCTCGCCTGGAGGGGTGAACCTCCTGGATTTTCTCGAGTTGCGGCAGGTGCTCTCGAGTTACGAAGAGGACCTCCGGGACCCGCTCTGGTGGCCTCAGGAAAGGCCAGTCCCCATGCGAGTTGCTCGGGGTCCTTTCGGGATTTCTCTCCCGTCGATGCTGGGGCCTAAGACCTTGTGTGGACTCAGTGACGGAACCTGAGGATTCCACTCCAGTGCCGACATGGATCTTGTGGTACTTCTGGAGTCTCCCCAGGGGAGTCAGTCCTTCGTCTCGAGAAGGGGCATGCACGTGCGCATTTCCTCCCGAGCTGTAGCAGCAGTGTCATGCTTCCCTTTTCGTGGATCAAGGGATCTGTGGACTCTCCCTCTAGACTTTCCCATGACGCTTTCCCATGAGGCTTTCCCACAGGGCTGTCCACGTGCCACTGTTGTGTGAGTCGATCCTCTGGCTTTGAAAGTCGAGGCAGTGCAGGGAAAACAGATTTCCCTGGAATGGACTGCAGACATCTGGGGGACTCAGGGAATGTGGCACGACCCTGGAGTTCCTCTCGCCTTTCCTGTGGAGAGCGCCTCCTCTTGAGATGCGACGGGAACGCCGGGAATTCTTTCCCGACCACGCAGGGAAAGGATCCCTCCTCTCGAGCTAGGAGGCGGAAACAGGGGCTCCTCTGGATGTGGGCGGGACTCTCATGCTTCCTCTTGAGTGGAGACGGGTATGTCGGGGAACTTCTTGAGTTGCAGCAAGGCTGTGAAGGACCCTTTGGAAGTTCCAGAGTTTAGGGGTGATTAGCTTCCAGTCGCCTCAGCGGAAATGGGCCTCATCTCGCCTGGAGGGGACTACCTCCTGGATTTTCTCGAGATAGGGCAGTTGCTGTCGACTTACGACGGGGACCTCAGGGACCCGCTCTGGTCGCCTCAGGAAAGGCCAGTCCCCATGCGAGTTGCATCGGGGCCTCTCGGGATTCCTCTCTCCGTCGATGCCGGGTGCCTAAGACCTTGTGTATAGTCGGTGCCGGAACCTGAGGATTCCTCTCCAGTGCTGACATGGATCTTGGGGTACTTCTGGAGTCTCCCCAGGGGAGTCAGTCCTCGTCTCGAGTGGGGGCATGGATGTGCGCTTTCCTCCCGAGCTGTAGCAGCAGTGTCACGCTTCCCTTCGCGAGGATCGAGGGATCTGTGGCTTTTCGGCCACGAGGCTTTCCCACAGGGCTGTCCCACGTGCCACTGTGGTGTGAGTTGGATCCTCGGCTTGAAATCGAGGCAGTGCAGGGAAAACAGATTTCCCTGGAATGGACTGAGACATCTGGGGGACTCTGGGAATGGTGGCACGACCCTGGAGTTCCTCTCGCCTTTCCTGTGGAGAGCGCCTCCTCTTGAGATGCGACGGGAACGCCGGGAATTCTTTGCCGACCACGCAGGGAAAGATCCCTCCTCTCGAGCTAGGAGGCGGAAACGGCGCTCCTCTGGATGAGGGAGGGACTCTCGTGATTCCTCTCGACTGGAGACGGGTATGTCGGGGAACTTCTTGAGTTGCAGCTAGGGTGTGAAGGACCCTTTTTAAGTTCCAGAGTTTAGGTGTGATTAGCCTCGAGATGCCTCAGCGAAAATCGGCCTCATCTCGCCTGACGGGGAGAACCTCCTGGATTTTCTCGAGTTGTGGCAGGTGCTCTCAACTTACGACGGGGACCTCAGGGACCCGCTCTGGTGGCCTCAGGAAAGGCCAGTCCCCAGCGAGTTGCTCGAGGTCATCTCGGGATTCATCTCCCGTCGATGCCGGGGCCTAAGATCTTGTGTGGAGTCGCTGTCGGAACCTGAGGATTCCTCTCCGGTGCTGACATGGATCTTCGGATATTTCTGGAGTCTCCCCAGGGGAGTCAGTCCTCGTCTCGAGTGGGGGCTTGCACTTGCGCTTTCCTCCCGAGCTGTAGCAGCAGTGTCACGCTTCCCTTCGCTTGGATCAAGGGATCTGTGGCTTTCCCTCGAGGCTTTCCCACGAGGCTTTCCCGCAAGGCTCTCCCGCAGGGCTGTCCCACGTGCCACCGTGGTGTGAGTCGATCCTCGGCTTGAAAGTCTAGGCAGTGCAGGAAAAACAGGTATCCCTGGAATGGACTGAGACATCTGGGGGACTCTGGGAATGGTGGCACGACCCTGGAGTTCCTCTCGCCTTTCCTGTGGAGAGCGCCTCTTCTTGAGATGCGACAGGAACGCCGGGAATTCTTTCCCGACCACGCAGGGAAAGGATCCCTCCTCTCGAGCTAGGAGGCGGAAACGGGGCTTCTCTGGATGAGGGCGGGACTCTCGTGTTTCCCCTCGAGTGGAGACGGGTATGTCGGGGAACTTCTTGAGTTGCAGCAAGGGTTTGAAGGACCCTTTGTAAGTTCCAGAGGTTAGGTGTGATTAGCCTCGAGACGTCTCAGCGGAAATGGGCCTCATCTCGCCTGGAGCGGAGAACCTCCTGGATTTTCTCGAGTTGCGGCAGGTGCTCTCAACTTACGATGGGGACCTCAGCGACCCGCTCTGGTTGGCCTCAGGAAAGGCCACTCCCCATGCGAATTTCTCGGGGCCTCTCGGGATTCCTTTCCCGTCGATTCCGGGGCCTAAGACCTTGTGTGGAGTCAGTGCCGGAACCTGAGGATTCCTCTCCAGTGCTGACATGGATCTTGGGGTACGTCTGGAGTCTCCCCAGGGGAGTCAGTCCTCGTCTCGAGTGGGGGCATGCACGTGCGCTTTTCTCCCGAGCTGTAGCAGCAGTGTCACGCTTCCCTTCACGTGGATCAAGGGATCTGAGGCTTTCCCTCGAGGCTTTCCCACGAGGCTTTCCCACAGGGCTGTCCCACGTGTCACTGTGGTGTGAGTCGATCCTCGGCTTGAAAGTCGAGGCAGTGCAGGGAAAACAGGTTTCCCTGGAATGAACTGAGACATCTGGGAGACTCTGGGAATGGTGGCACGACCCTGGAGTTCCTCTCGCCTTTCCTGTGGAGAGCGCCTCTTCTTGAGATGCGACAGGAACGCCGGGAATTCTTTCCCGAACACGCAGGGAAAGGATCCCTCCTCTCGAGCTAGGAGGCAGAAACGGGACTTCTCTGGATGAGGGCGGGACTCTCGTGTTTCCCCTCGAGTGGAGACGGGTATGTCGGGGAACTTCTTGAGTTGCAGCAAGGGTGTGAAGGACCCTTTGTAAGTTCCAGAGGTTAGGTGTGATTAGCCTCGAGACGCCTCAGCGGAAATGGGCCTCATCTCGCCTGTAGCGGAGAATTCCTGGATTTTCTCGAGTTGCGGCAGGTGCTCTCAACTTACGACGGGGACCTCAGGGACCCGCTCTGGTGGCCTCAGGAAAGGCCAGTCCCCATGCGAGTTGCTCGGGGCCTCTCGGGATTCCTCTCCCGTCGATGCCGGGGCCTAAGACCTTGTGTGGAATCGCTGCCGAAACCTGAGGATTCCTCTCCAGTGCTGACATGGATTTGGGGTACTTTTGGAGTCTCCAGAGGGGAGTCAGTCCTCATCTCGAATTGGGGCATTCACGTGCGATTTCCTCTCGAGCTGTAGCAGCAGTGTCACGCTTCTCTTCCCGTGGATCAAGGGATCTGTGGCTTTCCCTCGAGGCTTGCCACGAGGCTTTCCCACAGGGTTGTCCCACAAGCCACCGTGGTGTGAGTCGATCCTCGGCTTGAAAGTCGTGGCAGTTCAGGGAAAACAGGTTTCCCTGGAATGGACTGAGACATCTGGGGGACTCTGGGAATGGTGGCACGACCCTGGATTACCTCTCGCCCTTCCTGTGGAGAGCCCCTCCTATTGAGATGCGACGGGAACGCCGGGAATTCTTTCCCGACCACGCAGGGAAAGGATCCCAGCTCACGAGCTAGGAGGCGGAAACGGGGCTCCTCTGGATGAGGGAGGGACTCTCCTCATTCCTCTCGAGTGCAGACGGGTATGTCGGGGAACTTCTTGAGTTGCAGCAAGGGTGTGAAGGATCCTTTGGAAGTTCCAGAGGTTAGATGTGATTACCCTCGAGACGCCTCTCTGGAAATGGGCATCATCTCGCTTAGAGGGGAGAACCTCCTGGATTTTCTCGATTTGCGGCAGGTGCCCTCGACTTACGACGGGGCCCAAAGGGACCCGCTCTGGTGGCCTCAGGAAAGGTCAATCCCCATGCGAGTTGCCTGGGGGCCTCTCGGTATTGCTCTGCCATCGATGCCAGGGCCTAAGACCTTGTGTGGAGTCGGTGCTGGAACCTGAGGATTTCTCTCAGGGGTGACATGGATCGTGGGGTACTTCTGGAGTCTCCCCAGGGGAGTCAGTCCTCGTCTTGAATGGGGGCATGCACGTGCGCTTTCCTCCCGAGCTGTAGCAGCAGTGTCACGCTTCCCTTCGCATGGATCAAGGGATCTGTGGCTTTCCCTCGAGGCTTTCCCACGAGGCTTTCCCACGAGGCTTTCCTACAGGGCTGTCCCACGTGCCACCGTGGTGAGAGTGGAACCTCGGCTCTAAATTCGAGGCAGTGCAGGGAAAACAGGTTTCCCTGGAATGGACTGAGACATCTGGGGGACTCTGGGAATGGTGGCACGACCCTGGAGTTCCTCTCGCTTTTCCTGTGGAGAGCGCCTCCTCTTGAGATGTGACGGGAATGCCGGGAATTCTTTCCCGTACACGCAGGGAAAGGATCCCTACACTCGAGCTAGGAGGCAGAAACGGGGCTCCGCTGGATGTGGGCGGGACTCTCGTGCTTCCTCTCGAGTGGAGACGGGTATGTTGGGGAACTTCTTGAGTTGCAGCAAGGATGTGAAGGACCCTTTGGAAGTTCCAGAGGTTAGGTGTGATTATCCTCGAGACGCCTCAGCGGACATCGGCCTCATCTCGCCTGGAGGAGAGAACCTCCTGGATTTTCTCGAGTTGCGGCAGGTGCTCTTCGACTTACGACGGGGACCTCAGGGACCCGATCTGGTGGCCTCAGGAAAGGCCAATCCCCATTCGAGTTTCTCGGGGCCACTCGTGATTCCTCTCCCGTCGATGCCGGGGCCTAAGACCTTGTGTGGAGTCGGTGCCGGAACCTGAGGATTCCTCTCCAGTGATGACATGGATCTTGGGATACTTCTGGAGTTTCCCCAGGGGAGTCAGTCCTCGTCTCAAGTGGGGGCATGCACGTGGGCTTTTCTCCCGAGCTGGAGCAGCAGGGTCATGCTTCCCTTCGCGTGGATCAAGGGATCTGTGGCTTTCCCTCGAGGCTTTCCCACGAGGCTTTCCCACTAGGCTTTCCCACAAGGCTGTCCCACGTGCCACCGTGGTGTGTGTCGATGTCGATCCTCGGTTTGAAAGTCGAGGCAGTGCAGGGAAAAAAGTTTTCCCTGGAATGGACTGAGACATCTTGGGGACTCTGGGAATGGTGGCACGACCCTGGAGTTCCCCTCGCCTTTCCTGTGGAGAGTGCCTCCTCTTGAGATGCGACGGGAACTCCGGGAATTCTTTCCCGACCACGCAGGGAAAGGATCCCTCCTCTCGAGCTAGGAGGCGGAAACGGGGATCCTCTGGATGTGGGCGGGACTCTCGTGCTTTCTCTTGAGTGGAGACGGGTATGTCGGCGAACTTCTTGAGTTGCAGATATGGTGTGAAGTACCCTTTGGAAGTTCCAGAGGTTAGGTGTGATTAGCCTGGAGACGCCTCAGCGGAAATGGGCCTCATCTCGCCTGGAGGGGAGAACGTCCTGGATTTTCTCGAGTTGTGGCAGGTGCTCTCGACTTACGACGGGGACCTCAGGGACCCCTCTGGTGGCCTCAGGAAAGGCCAGTCCCCATGCGAGTTGCTCGGGGGCCTCTCGGGATTCCTCTCCCGTCGATGCCGGGCCTAAGACCTTGTGTGGAATCGCTGCCGAACCTGAGGATTCCTCTCCAGTGCTGACATGGATTTGGGGTACTTCTGGAGTCTCCCAGAGGGGAGTCAGTCCTCGTCTCGAATGGGGCATTGCACGTGGCGATTTCCTCTCGAGCTGTAGCAGCAGTGTCTCGCTTCCTCTTCCCGTGGATCAAGGGATCTGTGGGCTTTCCCTCGAGGCTTTGCCACGAGGCTTTCCCACAGGGTTGTCCACAAGCCACCGTGGTGTGAGTCGATCCTCGGCTTGAAAGTCGAGGCAGTTGCAGGGAAACAGGTTTCCCTGGAATGGACTGAGACATCTGGGGGACTCTGGGAATGGGCACGACCCTGGATTTACCTCTCGCCCTTCCTGTGGAGAGCCCCTCCTCTTGAGATGCGACCGGGAACGCGGAATTCTTTCCCGACCACGCAGGGAAAGGATCCCAGCTCACGAGCTAGGAGGCGGAAACGGGGCTCCTCTGGATGAGGGAGGGACTCTCCTCATTCCTCTCGAGTGAGACGGGTATGTCGGGGAACTTCTTGAGTTGCAGCAAGGGTGTGAAGGATCCTTTGGAAGTTCCAGAGGTTAGATGTGATTACCCTCGAGACGCCTCTCTGGAAATGGGCATCATCTCCTTAGAGGGGAGAACCTCCTGGATTTTCTCGAGTTGCGGCAGGTGCCCTCGACTTACGACGGGCCCAAAGGACCCGCTCTGGTGCCTCAGGAAAGGTCAGTCCCATGATTGCCGGGGCCTCTC
>NW_017218152.1:0-12073 GCF_001704415.2 Capra hircus | reverse complement strand
TTAAGTTGCAGCCTGAAGTTAAAGTAAAGAGCAGAGAGAAGGAAAGGTAGAGAAGAAGAAAGAGAGAGAAAGACACGGGGGGAGCCAGAGTCCCAAGAAACCAGGCTGAGAGACTAGTTCGAGAAGCTGGTCCGAGAAACTGGCCCCCGGCCCCTGGCCTCCTCCTTTATTGTTCAGAAGGCCTTTTATACTTTTGATAAAACAAGATCAATGGATAACACAAAATTATGTAGCGTTCACAACCCAGATTCTTTCTGTATATCATTTTTGTATACAAAAGGTCTCAGGTGATTTACATTATCTTCTGGCCAAGAAGCTTGTTAACACTTTTTGGCTCTCTTCCTTAATGAATGTTAATTTTGTTTCCCCCTGAAGTGTTTTTCTTTAATCTGCATCTCCTTAAAGCATTAAAGTTACATCTATATAGAACAAAGGTGCAGTGGGTTATAACAAAGAATGTACTTAACTGAAAGATCTAATGTTGCTAATACCAGGTCTACTACTTGTTTTTCTATATACCAACTATATCTAAAAATAAAGGATATGAAAATTTGGCAGCAAGCATTGACCCAAAAAATGAAACTTTTAATCAGTCCTATTCTAAAGATTTTGACTCCTCGAAAGCTCCTGCATTCGTAGGATGTTTTAAGCTTCCTGTGCCTCCTGCGGTCAGGAGGCCTCAAACAATCACAAGCGCAGCTGTACGAGTCCTACAGGCAGGCTAGAAAGCCATCAGAGGGTTTTTGAATTGAAACACTCTTTATAATGCAGAAGACTAACGCGCTGAATTGACTTTTTCCAGAAAAGGTCAGAAGAGTGAAAAAGCAGAGCAAAAAACCGGCAGATTTTTTGGGGTACATGCTTAAAAATTTCCAGAGGGTCCCTGAAGTCTGAGCACGCCTTGCGTATGTCAGCTTCCTTCCTCATGACCTTGTCACGGGCGGGCTTCCTCACGCTGGCTCCCGGCAGTCTTAGGCCCTGGCATCGACGGGAGAGGAATCCCGAGAGGCCCCCCGAGCAACTCGCATGGGGACTGGCCCTTTCCTGAGGCCACCAAGGCGGGTCCCTGAGGTCCCCCGGCGTAAGTTGAGAGCACCTGCCGCAACTCCGAGAAAATCCAGGAGGTTCCCCCTCCAGGCGAGATGAGGCCCATTTCCGCTGAGGCGTCTCGAGGCCTAATCACACCTAACCTCTGGAACTTCCAAAGGGTCCTTCACACCCTTGCTGCAACTCAAGAAGTTCCATGACATGCCCGTCTCCACTCGAGAGGAAGCACGAGAGTCCCGCCCTCATCCAGAGGAGCCCCGTTTCCGGCCTCCTAGCTCGAGAGGAGGGATCCTTCCCCTGCGTGGTCGGGAAAGAATTCCCTGGCGTTTCCGTCGGCATCTCAAGAGGAGGCGCTCTCCACAGGAAAGGCGAGAGGAACTCCAGGGTCGTGCCACCATTCCCAGAGTCCCCCAGAATGTCTCAGTCCACTCCAGGGAAACCTGTTTTCCCCTGCACTGCCTCGACTTTCAAGCCGAGGATTGACTCACACCATGGTGGCTCGTGGGACAGCCCTGTGGGAAAGCCTCCTGGGCAAGCCTTGAGGGAAAGGCACAGATCCCTTGTTCCACGCGAAGGGAAGCGTGACACTGCTGCTACAGCTCGAGAGGAAATCGCACGTGCATGCCCCAATACGAGACGAGGACTGACTCCCCTGGGGAGACTCCAGAAATACCCTAAGATCCATGTCAGCACCGGAGAGGAAACCTCAGGTTCCGGCACCGACTCCACACAAGGTCTTAGGCCCCGGCATCGACAGGAGAGGAATCCCGAGATGCCGTCGACCAATTCGCTGGGGACTGGCCTTTCCTGAGGCCACCAGAGCGGGTCACTGAGGTCACCATCATAAGTCGAGAGCACCTGCCGCAACTCGAGAAAATCCAGGAGGTTCTCCCCTCCAAGCGAGATTAGGCCCATTTCCGCAGCAGCGTCTCGAGGCTAATCACACCTAACCTCTGGAACTTCCAAAGGGTCCTTCACACCCTTGCTGCAAGTCAAGAAGTTCCCCGACATACCCGTCTCCACTCGAGACGAAGCACGAGAGTCCCTCCCTCATCCAGAGGAGCCCCGTTTCCGCCTCCTAGCTCGAGAGGAGGGATCTTTCCCTGCGTGGTCGGGAAAGAATTCCCGGCGTTCCCGTCGCAACTCAAGAGGAGGCGCTCTCCACAGGAAAGGCGAGAGGAACTCCAGGGTGGTGCCACCATTCCCAGAGTGCCCCAGATATCTCAGTCCATTCCAGGGAAACCTGTTTTCCCTGCACTGCCTCAACTTTCAAGCCGAGGATCGACTCACACCACGGTGGCACGTGGGACAGCCCTGTGGGAAAGCCTCGTGTGAAAGCCTCATGGGAAAGCCCCGAGGGAAAGCCACTGATCCCTTGATCCTCGGGAAGGGAAGCGTGACACTGCTGCTGCAATTCGGGAGGAAAGCACACGTGCATGCCCCTACTTGAGACGAGGACTGACTCCCCCTGGGGAGACTCCGGAGGTACCCCAAGATCCATGTCAGCACTGGAGAGTAATCCTCACGTTCCGGCTCCGACTCCACACAAGGTCTTAAGCCCCGGCATGGACGGCAGAGAAATCCCGAGGAGGCCCCCGAGCAACTCGCATGGGGACTGGCCTTTCCTGAGGCCCCCAGAGCGGGTCCCTGAGGTCTCCGTCGTAAGACGAGAGGACCTGCCGCAACTAGAAACAATCCAGGAGGTTGTCCCCTCCAGGCGAGATGAGGCCCATTTCCGCTGAGGCGTCTCGAGGCTAATCACACCTAACCTCTGGAACTTCCAAAGGGTCCTTCACACCCTTGCTGCAACTCAAGAAGTTCCCCGACATTCCCGTCTCTACTCCAGAGTAAGCACGAGAGCCCGCCCACATCCAGAGGAGCCCCGTTTCCGCCTCCTAGCTCGAGAGGAGGGATCCTTTCCCTGCGTGGTCGGGAAAGAATTCCCGGCATTCCCGTCGCATCTCAAGAGGAGGCGCTCTCCACTGGAAGGGGAGAGGAACTCCCGGGTCTTGCCACCATTCCCAGAGTCCCGCAGATGTCTAAGTCCATTCCAGGGAAATCTGTTTTCCCTCGATTTTCGCGACTTTCAAGCCGAGGATCGACTCACACCACGGTGGCACGTGGGACAGCCCTGTGAGAAAGCCTTCTGGGAAAGCCTCGTGGGAGAGCCTCAAGGGAAAGGCACAGATCCCTTGATCCAGGCGAAGGGAAGCGTGACACTGCTGCTACAGCTCGGGAGGAAAGCGCACGTGCATGCCCCCACTCGAGACGAGGACTGACTCCCCTGGGGAGACTCCAGAAATACCCCAAGATCCATGTCAGCACTGGAGAGGAATCCTCAGGTTCCGGCACCGTCTCCACACAAGGTTTTAGGCCCCGGCATCGACGGGAGAAGAATCCCGAGAGGCCCCCGAGCAACTCGCTTGGGGACTGGCCTTTCCTGAGGCCACCAGAGCGGGTCCCTGAGGTCCCCGTCGTAAGTCGAGAGCACATTCCAAAACTTGAGAACATCCAGGAGGTTCTCCCCTCCAGGCGAGATGAGGCCCATTTCCTGCTGAGGCGTCTCGAGGCTAATCACACCTAACCTTTGGAACTTCCAAAGGACCCTTCACACCCTTGCTGCAACTCAAGAAGTTCCCCGACATACCCGTCTCCACTCGAGAGGAAGCACCAGAGACCCGCCCACATCCAGAGGAGCCCCGTTTCCGCCTCCTAGCTCGAGAGGAAGGATCCTTTCCCTGCGTGGTCGGGAAAGAATTCCGGGCGTTCCTGTCGCATCTCAAGAGGAGGCGCTCTCCACAGGAAAGGCGAGAGGAACTCCAGGGTCGTGCCACCATTCCCAGAGTCCCCCAGATGTCTTAGTCCATTTCAGGGAAACCTGATTTCCCTGCACTGCCTCGAATTTCTAGCCGAGGATCGACTCACACCACGATGGCACGTGGGACAGCACTGTGGGAAAGCCTCGTGGGAAGAGCCTCGAGGGAAAGCCACAGATCCCTTGATCCACGCGAAGGGAAGCGTTGCACTGCTGCTACAGCTCGGGAGGAAAGCGCACGTTCATGCCCCCACACAAGACGACGACTAACTCCCCTGGGGAGACTTCAGAAGTACCCCAAGATCCATGTCAGCACTGGAGAGGAAACCTCAGTTTCCGGCACCGACTCCACACAGGGTCTTAGGCCCCGGCATCGACGGGAGAGGAATCCCGAGAGGCCCCAGAGCAACTCGCATGGGGACTGGCCTTTCCTGAGGCCACCAGAGCGGTTCCCTGAGGTCCCCGTAGTAAGTCAAGAGCACCTGCCGCAACTCGAGAAAATCCAGGAGGTTCTCCCCTCCAGGCGAGATGAGGCCCTTTTCCTCTGAGGCGTCTCGAGGCTAACCATACCTAACATCTGGAACTTCCAAAGGGTCCTTCACACCCTTGCTGCAACTCAAGAAGTTCCCCGACATACCTGACTCCACTCGAGAGGAAGCACGAGAATCCCGCCAACATCCAGAGGAGCCCCGTTTCCGCCTCATACCTCGAGGTCAGGTATCCTTTCCCTGCATGTTCGGGAAAGAATTCCCGGTGTTCCCGTCGCATCTCATGAGGAGGCGCTCTCCACAGGAAAGGCGGTAGAACTCCAGGGTCATGCCACCATTCCAAGTGTCCCCCAGATATCTCAGTCTGCCGGGGTCCAGCCCCGCTGGATCCAGGGAATTCGACGGATGGACGGCGTTGTCGTGGAAAGTCTTTTTTATTTATTAATGTAAGATTAGATTAAGAAATTATAGTGTAGTAAGAAGATTAACTGGAGGAAAAGGGCTGAATATCTTGGTTTACGTGGAAGGCCAATAAAATTCCAGACAAAGAATTTTCACCATCTACGTTGGGCCACCAGCCCCTGCTTGAATATCTAAGGGTGCCTCACCTTAAGCTCCCTTTCGTGCAGGTCTTAACAGCCAGGCAAGTAAGTAGACCTGGCGAGCCTCCGCGCCCCTGGTGGAGATTCAGCCTGAAGTTAAAGTAAAAAGCAGAGAGAAGGAAAGGGAGAGAAGAAGAAAGAGAGAAAAAGACACGGGGGGAGCCTGAGTCTCAAGAAACCAGGCCGAGAGACTAGTTCGAGAAACTGGTCCGAGAAACTGGCCCCATCCTTTATTGTTCATAAAGCCTTTTATACTTTTGATAAAACATGGAGTTCAATGGGTAACACAAAATTATGTAGCGTTTGCACCCCAGACTCTTTCTGTACATCATTTTGTATACAAAAGGTCTCTGGTGATTTACATTATCTTCTGGCCAAGAGGCTTGTTAAACACTTTTTGGCTCTCTTCCTTAATGAATGTTAATTTTGTTTCCTCTGAAGTGTTTTTCTTTAATCTGCATTTCCTTAAAGCATTAAAGTTACATCTCTATAAAACAAAGGTGCAGTGGGTTATAACAAAGAAGGTACTTAACTCAAAGATCTAATGTTCCTAATACCAGGTCTACTACTTGTTTTTTTAATATACCAACTCTATCTAAAAATAAAGGATATGAAAATTTAGCAGCAAGCATTGACCCAAAAAATGAAACTTTTAATCAGTCCTATTATAAAGATTTTGACTCCTCGGATGCCCCTACATTCCTAGGATGCTTTAAGCTTCCTGTGCCTCCTGGGGAAAGGAGGCCTCAAACAATCACATGCCCAGCTGTACGAGTCCTGCAGGCAGGCTAGAAAGCATTCAGAGGGGTTTTTGGATTGAAACACTCTTTCAAATGCTGAAGATTAAAGCCCTGAATTGACTTTTTCCAGAAAATGTCAGAAGAGTGGAAAAGCAGAGCAAAAAAGCCGGCAGATTTTTGTTGGGGTATGTGCGTAGGAACTTCCAGAGGGGTCCCTGAAGTCTGAACACACCATGCCTATGTCAGTTTTCTTCCTCATGACGTTATCACGGACGGGAGTCCTCATACTGGCTCCCAGCATCAGTCCAATCCAGAGGAACCTGTTTTCCCTGCACTGCCTCGACTTTCACGCTGAGGATCAACTCACACCACGGTGGCACGAGGGAAAGCCCTGTGAGAAAGCCTCGTGGGAAAGCCTCCAGGGAAAGCCACAGATCCCTTGATCCACACGACGGGAAGCGTGACCCTGCTGCTACAGCTCGGGAGGAAAGCACACGTGCGTGCCCTCACTTGAGAGGAGGATTGACTCTCCAGGGGAGACTCCAGAAGAACCCCAATATCCATGTCAGCACTGCAGAGGAAACCTCAGGTTCCGGCCCCAGAACCACACAAGTTGTTCGGCCCGGGCATCAACAGGAGAGTTATCAAGAGAAGCCCCCCAGCATCTGGCATGGGGACTGGCCTTTGATGAAGCCACCAGAGCGGGTCCCTGACGTCCCCGTCGTAAGTCGGGAGCACCTGCCGCAACTCGAGAAAATCCAGGAGGTTCTCCCCTCCAGGCGAGATGAGGCCCATTTCCAATGAGGTGTCTCGAGGCTAATTACATCTAATCTCTGGAACTTCCAAAGGGTCCTTCACACCCTTGCTGCAACTCAAGAAGTTCCCCGACATTCCCATCTCCACTCGAGAGGAAACACGAGGGTCCTGCCCACATCCAGAGTAGCCCCGTTTCATCCTCCTAGCTAGAGATGAGGGATCCTTTCCCTGCTTGGTCGGGAAAGAACTTCCGGCATTCCCGTCGCATCTCAGGTGGAGGCGCTCTCCACAGGAAGGGAGAGAGGAACTCCATGGTCGTGCCACCATTTCAAGCGTCCCCAGATGTCTCAGTCCATTCCAGAGGATCTTGTTTTTACAGAGTGCCTAAACTTTCATGCCGAGGATCGCCTCACACCACGGTGGCACGGGGGACAGCCCTGTGGGAAAGCCTCGTGGGAAAGCCTCTAGGAAAAGCCTAGAGGAAAAGCCACAGATCCATTGATCCACGCGACGGGAAGCATGACACTGCTGCTACAGCTCGGGAGGAAGGGGCATGCGCATGCCCCCACTCGAGACGAGGACTGATTCCCCTTGGGAGACTTCAGAAGTATCCCAAAAACATGTCAGCACTGGAGAGGAATACTCAGGTTCTGGCCCCCACTCCACACAAGGTCTTGGGCCCCGGCATCTCCGGTGAGGAATCCCGAGAGGCCCTCTAGCAACTCACATGGGAACTGGTCTTTCCTAAGGCCAACAGAACGGGTCCCTGAGGTCCCCGTCGTAAGTCGAGAGCACCTGCCGCAACTCGAGAAAATGAAGGAGATTCGCCCCTTCAGGCGAGATGAAGTCCATTTCCACTGAGACGTCTCGAGGCTAATCACACCTAACCTCTGGAACTTCCAAAGGGTCCTTCACACCATAGCTGCAACTCAAGAAGTTCCACGAGAGACCCGTCGCCACTACATAGGAATCACCAGGGTACCACCCACATCCAGAGGAGCCCCAATTCCCCCTCCTAGCTCAATGTGAGGGATCCTTTCCCTGATTGGCCGGGAAAGAATTCCTGTCGTACCTGTCGCATCTCAAGAGGAGGCACGCTCCACAAGAAAGGTGAGAGGAACTCCAGGGTCGTTCCACCATTCCAAGAGTCCCCCAGAAGTCTCAGTCCTTTACAGAGGAACTTGTTTACCCTGCACTGCCTCGACGTTCACGCGGAGGACCGACACACACGATGGTGGCACGTGGGACAGCCCTGTGGGAAAGCCTCGTGGGAAAGCCTCGAGGGAAAACAAGAAACCCCTTGATCAACCCAACGGGAAAATTGACTCTCCTCCTAATGCTCGGGAGAAAAGCGCACGTGCATGCCCCCATTGGAGACGAAGATGACTCCCCTGTGGAGACTCCAGTAGTACCCCAAGATCCATGTTAGCACTGGAGAGGAAACCTCAGGTTCGGGCACCGACTCCAAACAAGGTCTTAGGCCCCGTCATCGACCGGAGAGGAATCCCGAGAGGCCCCTTAGCAACTCGCAAGTCGACTGGCATTTCCTGAGTGGACCAGAGCGGGTTACATAAGTCCCGGTCGTAACTGGAGAGCACCTGCTGAAACTCGAGAAAATCCAGGAGGTTCTCCCCTGCAGGCGAGATGAGGCCCATTTCCGCTGAGGCGTCTCGAGTCTAATCACACCTAACCTCTGGAACTTCCAAAGGGTCCATCACACCCTTGCTGCAACTCAAGAAGTTCACCGACATACCCGTCTCCACACGAGAGGAAGCACCAGAGACCCGCCCACATCCAGAGGAGCCCCGTTTCCGCCTCCTAGCTCGAGAGGAGGGATCCTTTCCCTGCGTAGACAGGAAAGAATTCCTGGCGTTCCTGGCGCATCTCAAGAGGAGGCGCTCTCCACAGGAAAGGCGAGAGGAACTCCAGGGTCGTGCCACCATTCCCAGAGTCCCCCAGATGTCTCAGTCCATTTCAGGGAAACCTGATTTCCCTGCACTGCCTCGAATTTCTAGCCGAAGATCGACTCACACCAGGATGGCACATGAAACAGCCCTGTGGGAAAGCCTCGTGGGAAAGCCACGAGGGAAAGCCACAGATCCCTTGATCCATGCAAAGGGAAGCGTGACACTGCTGCTACAGCTCGGGAGGAAAGCGCACGTTCATGCCCCCACACAAGACGACGACTAACTCCCCTGGGGAGACTCCAGAAGTACCCAAGATCCATGTCCACACTGGAGAGGAATCCTCCGGTTCCGGCACCGACTCCATACAAGGTCTTAGGCCCCGGCATCGAAGGGAGAGGAATCCTGAGAGGCCCCCGAGGAACTCGCATGGCTCCTGGCCCTTCCTGAGGCCACTAGAGCGGGTCCCTGAGGTCCCCGTCGTAAGTCGAGAGCACCTGCCGCAACTAGAGAAAATCCATTAGGTTCTCCCCTCCAGGCGAGATGAGGCCCATTTCCGCTGAGGCGTCTCGACGCTAATCACACCTAACCTCTGGAACTTCCAAAGGGTCCTTCACACCCTAGCTGCAACTCAAGAGGTTCCAGGAGAGACCCGTCGCCACTCCATAGGAATCACCAGGGTACCACCCACATCCAGAGGAGCCCCAATTCCCCCTCCTGGCTCAAAATGAGGGATCCTTTCCCTGATTGGCCGGGAAAAATTCCTGTCGTACCTGTCGCATCTCAAGAGGAGGCACGCTCCACAAGAAAGGTGAGAGGAACTCCAGGGTCGTTCCACCATTCCAAGAGTCCCCCAGATGTCTCAGTCCTTTCCAGAGGAACTTGTTTACCCTTCACTGCCTCGACGTTCACGGGGAGGACTGACTCACACGATGGTGGCACGTGGGACAGCCCTGTGGGAAAGCCTCGTGGGAAAGCCTCGTGGGAAAGCCTCGAGGGAAAACAAGAAACCCCTTGATCAACCCAACGGGAAAATTGACTGTGCTCCTAATGCTCGGGAGAAAAGCGCACGTGCATGCCCCCATTGGAGATGAAGATGACTACCCTGTGGAGACTCCAGTAGTACCCCAAGATCCATGTCAGCACTGGAGAGGAAACCTCAGGTTCGGGCACCGATTCCAAACAAGGTCTTAGGCCCCGTCATCGACCGGAGAGGAATCCCGAGAGGCCCCTTAGCAACTCCAAGTCGACTGGCATTACCTGAGCGGACCAGAGCGGGTTACATAAGTCCCGGTCGTAACTGGAGAGCACCTGCTGAAACTCGAGAAAACCCAGGAGGTTCTCCCCTGCAGTCGAGATGAGGCCCATTTCCGCTGAGGCGTCTCGAGTCTAATCACACCTAACCTCTGGAACTTCCAAAGGGTCCTTCACACCCTTGCTGCAACTCAAGAAGATCCCCGACATACCCCTCTCCACTCGAGAGGAAGAACAAGAGTCCCGACCACATCCAGAGGAGCCCCGTTTCAGCCTCGTACCTCGCCGGTCAGGTATCCTTTCCCTGTATGTTCCGGAAAGAATTCCCGGTGTTCCCGTCGCATCTCATGAGGAGGCGCTCTCCACAGGAAAGGCGAGAGAAACTCCAGTGTCGTGCCATCATTCCAAGAGTCCCCCAGATATCTCAGTGTGCCGGTGTCCAGCCACGCTGCATCCAGGGAATTCGACGGATGGACGGCGTTGACGTGGAAAGTCTTGTGTATTTATTAATGTAAGATTAGATTAAGAAATTATAGGGTAGTAAGAAGATTAACTGGAGGAAAAAGGCTGAATAGCTAGGTTTACGCGGAAGGCCAATAAAATTCCCGACAAGGAATTTCCTGGCGGACTCTGGGAATGGTGGCACGACCCTCGAGTTCCATCTGTGACTTTCACACTAGGCTTTCCCACAGGGCTTTCCCACGAGTCTTATCCACAGGGCTGTCCCACGTGCCACCGTGGTGTGAGTCCGATCCTCGGCTTGAAAGTCGAGGCAGGGCAGGGAAAACAGGTTTCCCTGGAATGGACTGAGACATCTGGGGGACTCTGGAATGGTTGCACGACCCTGGAGTTCCTCTCGCCTTTCCTGTGGAGAGCACCTCCTCTTGAGATGCGACGGGACGCCGGGAATTCTTTCACGACCACGCAGGGAAAGGATCCCTCCTCTCGAGCTAGGAGGCGGAAACGTGGCTCCTCTGGATGTGGGCGGGACTCTTGTTCTTCCTCTCGAGTGGAGACGGGTATGTCGGGGATCTTCCTGAGTTGCAGCAAGGGTGTGAAGGACCCTTTGGAAGTTCCAGAGGTTAGGTGTGATTAGTCTCGAGACGCCTCAGCGGAAATGGGCCTCATCTCGCCTGGAGGTGAGAACCTCCTGGATTTTCTCGAGTTGCGGCAGGTGCTCTCGACTTACGACGGGGACCTCAGGGACACGCTCTGGTGGCCTCAGGAAAGGCCAGTCCCCATGCGAGTTGCTCTGGGGGCCTCTCGGGATTCCTCTCCCCTCGATGGCCGGGGCCATAAGATCTTGTGTGGAGTCGGTGCCGGAACCTGAGGATTCCTCTCCCAGTGCTGACATGGATCTTGGGTACTTCTGGAGTCTCTCCAGGGGAGTCAGTCACTCGTCTCGAGATTGGGGCATACATTTGCGCCTTTCCTCCCGAGCTGTAGCAGCAGTGTCACGCTTTCCCTTCGCGTATATCAAGGGATCTGTGGCTTTCCCACGGAGGCTTTCGCAAAGGGCTGTCCCAAGTGCCACCGTGGTGTGAGTTGATCCTCGGCTTGAAAGTCGAGGCAGTGCAGGGAAAACAGGTTTCCCTGGAATGGACTGAGACATCTGGGGGACTCTGGGAATGTGGCACGACCCTGGAGTTCCTCTCGCCTTTCCTGTGCAGAGCGCCTCCTCTTGAGATGCGACGGGAACGCCGGGAATTCTTTCCCGACCACGCAGGGAAAGGATCCCTCCTCTCGAGCTAGGAGTCGGAAACGGGGCTCCTCTGGATGTGGGCGGGACTCTCGTGCTTCCTCTCGAGTGGAGACGGGTATGTCGGGGAACTTCTTAGGTTGCAACAAGGGTGTGAAGGACGCTTTCGAAGTTCCAGAGGTAAGATGTGATTAGCCTCGAGACGCCTCAGCGGAAATGGGCCTCATCTCGCCCGGAGGGGAGAACCTCCTGGATTTTCTCGAGTTGCGGCAGGTGCTCTCGACTTAGGTCGGGGACCTCAGAGACCCGCTCTGGTGGCCTCAGAAAAGGCCAGTCCCCATGCGAGTTGCTCGGGGCCTCTCGGTATTCCTCTCCCGTCGATGGCGGGGCCTAAGACCTTGTGTGGAGTCGGTGCCGGAACCTTAAGATTCCTCTCCGTGCTGACATGGATCTTGGGGTACTTCTGGAGTCTCCCCAGGGGAGTCAGTACTCGTCTCCATTGGGGGCATGCAGGGCCATTTCCTCCGAGCTGTAGCGGCAGTGTCACGTTTCCCTTCGCGTGGATCAAGGGATCTGTGGCTTTCCCTCGAAGCCTTCCCTCGAGGCTTTCCACGAGGCTTTCCCACTGGTCTGTCCCACGTGCCACCGTTGTGTGAGTCGATCCTCGGCTTGAAAGTCGAGGCAGTGCAGGGAAAACAGGTTTCCCTGGAATGGACGGAGATATCTGGGGGACTCTGGGAATGGTGACACGACCCTGGAATTCCTCTC
>NW_017218151.1:0-12074 GCF_001704415.2 Capra hircus | reverse complement strand
GTGCTGACATGGATTTGGGGTACTTCTGGAGTCTCCCAGGGGAGTCAGTCCTCGTCTCGAGTGGGGGCATGTACTTTCGCTTCCTCCTGAGGTGTGGCAGCAGTGTCACGCTTCCCTTCGCGTGGATCAAGGATCTGTGGCTTTCCCTCGAGGCTTTCCCAGCAGTCTGTCCCACGAGGCTTTCCCACAGGGCTGTCCCACGTGCCATCGTAGTGTGAGTCGATCCCCGCTTGAAAGTCGAGGCAGTGCCAGGAAAACAGCTTTCCCTGAAATGGACTGAGACATCTGGGGGACTCTGGGAATGGTGCACGACCTGGAGTTCCTCTCGCCTTTCCTGTGGAGAGCGCATCCTCTTGAGATGAGACGGGAACGCCGGGAATTCTTTCCCGACCACGCAGGGAAAGGATCCCTCCTCTCGAGCTAGGAGGTGGAAACGGGGCTCCTCTGGATGTGGGCGGGACTCTCGTGCTTCCTCTCGAGTGGAGACGGGTATGTCGGGGAACTTCTTGAGTTGCAGCAAGGGTGTGAAGGACCCTTTGGAAGTTTCAGAGGTTAGGTGTGATTAGCTACAAGACGCCTCAGCGTACAAGGGCCTCATCTCGCCAGAGGGAGAACCTCCTACATTTTCTCGATTTGCAGCAGGTGCTCTCGACTTACGACTGAGACCTCAGGGACCCACTAGGTGTCCTCAGGAAAGACCAGTCCCCATGCGAGTTGCTCCGGGGCCTCTAGGGATTCCTGTCCCGTGGATTCCGGGCCTAAGCCCTTGTGTGGAGTCGTTGCCGGAACCTGAGGATTCCTCTCCATTGCTGACATGGATCTTGGGGTACTTCTGGAGTCTCCCCAGGGAGTCAGTCTCGTCTCGAGTGGGGGCATGCACGTGCGCTTTCCTCCCGAGCTGTAGCAGCAGTGTCACGCTTCCCTTCTCGTGTATCAAGGGATCTGTTGCTTTCCCTTGAGGCTTTCCCACGAGGCTTTCCCACAGGGCTCTCCCACGAGCCACCGTGGTGTGAGTCGATCCTTGGATTGAAAGTCGAGGCAGTGCAGGGAAACAGGTTTCCCTGGAATGGACTAAGACATCTGGGGGACTCTGGAATGGTGTCACGACCCTGAAGTTCCTCTCGCCTTTCCTGTGGAGAGGGCCTCCTCTTGAGATGCGACGGGAATACCGGGAATTCTTTCCCAACACACAGGTAAAGGATCACTCCTCTCGAGCTATGAGGCGGAAACGGTGCGCCTCTGGATGTGGGCGGGACTCCCGTGCTTCGTCTCGAGTGGAGACGGGTATGTCGGGGAACTTCTTGAGTTGCAGCAATGGTGGGAAGGACCTTTTGGAAGTTCCAGATGTTAGATGTGATTAGCCTCGAGACGCCTCAGCGGAAATGGGCCTCATCTCGCCTGGAGGTGTGAACCTCCTGGATTTTGTCAAGTTGCGGCAGGTGCTCTCGACTTTCGAGAGGGACCTCAGGGACCCGCTCAGGTGGCCTTAGGAAAGACCAGTCCCCATGCGAGTTGCATGGGGGCCTCTCGGGTTCCTCTCCCGTCGATGCCGGGGCCTAAGACCTTATGTGCAGTCCGGGCCGGAAGCTGATGATTCCTCTCCAGTGCTGACATGGATCTTGGGTTGCTTCTGGAGTCTCCCCAGGGGAGTCAGTCCTCGGCTCGAGTGGGGGCATGCAAATGTGCTTTCCTCCCGAGCTGTAGCAGCAGTGGCACGCTTCCCATCGCGTGGATCAAGGGATCTGTGGCTTTCCATTGAGGCTTTCCCACGAGGCTTTCAAAGGAGGCTTTCCCACAGGGCTGTCCCAAGTGCCACCATGGTGTGAGTCGATCCTCGGCTTGAAGTCGAGGCAGTGCAGGGAAAACAGGTTTCCCTGGAATGGACTGAGACATCTGGGTGACTCAGGGCAAGGATCACGCCTCTCCAGCTATAAGGCGGAAACGGGGCTCCTCTGGATGTGGGCAGGACGCTCGTGCTTCCTCTCGATTGGAGACGGGTATGTAGGGGAAGTTCTTGAGTTGCAGCAATGGTGTGAAGGACCCTTTGGAAGTTCCAGAGTTTAGGTGTGATTAGCCTCGAGACGCCTCAGCGGAAATGGGCCTCATCTCGCCTGGAGGGGAGAACCTCCTGGATTTTCTCGAGTTGTGGCAGGTGCTCTCGACTTACGACGGGGACCTCAGGGACCCGCTCTGGTGGCCTCAGAAAGGCCAGTCCCCATGCGAGTTGCTCTGGGGACTCTCGGGATTCCTCTCCCGTCGATGCCAGGGCCTAAGACCTTGTGTAGAGTTGGTGCCGGAACCTGAGGATTCATCTGCAGTGCTGACATGTAACTTGGGGTACTTCTGGAGTCTCCTCAGGGGAGTCAGTCCTCGTCTCGAGTTGGGGCATGCACGTGCGCTTTCCTCCCAAGCTGTATCAGCAGTGTCATGCTTCCCGACGAGAGGATTAAGGGATCAGTGGCTTTCCCTCGAGGCTTTCCCACGAGGCTTTCCCACAGGGCTGTCCCACGTGCCACCGTGGTGTGAGTCGATCCTCGGCTTGAAAGTCGAAGCAGTGCAGTGAAAACAGGTTTACCCTTGAATGGACTGAGACATGTGTGGGACTCTGGGAATGGTCGCACGACCCTGCAGTTCCTCTCGCCTTTCCTGTGGAGAGCGCCTCGTCTTGAGATGCGACGGAAACGCCGGGAATTCTTTCCCGACCACGCAGGGAAAGGATCCCTCCTCTCGAGCTAGGAGGCGGAATCGTGGCTTCTCGTGATGTGGGCGATACTCTTGTGCTTCCTCTCGAGTAGAGACGGGTATGTCCGATAACTTCTTGAGTTGCAGCAAGGGTGTGAAGGACCCTTTGGAAGTTCCAGAGGTTAGGTGTGATTAGCCACGAGACGCCTCAGAGGAAATGGGACTAAGCTCGCCTGGAGAGGAGAACCTCCTGGATTTTACCCAGTTGCGGCAGGTGCTCTCGAGTTACGACGGGTCCTCAGGGACCCCTCTGGTGGCCTCAGGAAAGGCCAGTCCCCATGCGAGTTACCAGGGGGCCTCTAGGGATTCCTCTCCCATCGATGCCGGTGCCTAAGACCTTGTGTGGAGTCGGGGCCAGACCCTGAGGATGCCTCTCCAGTGCTGACATGAATCTTTCCGTACTTCTGGAGTCTCACCAGGGAAGTCAGTCCTCTTCTCGTGTGAGGGCATGCAGCTGCCATTTCCTCGCGAGCTGCAACAGCAGTGTCACGCTTGCCGACGTGTGGATCAAGGGATCTGTCGCTTTCCATTGAGGCTTTCCCACGAGGCTTTCTAACAGGGCTGTTCCACGTGCCTCGGTGGTGTGAGTCGATCCTCGGCGTGAACGTCGAGGCAGTGCAGGGAAAACAGGTTCTTCTGGAATGAACTTAGACATCTGGGGGACTCTTGGAATGCTGGCAAGGCCCTGGAGTTCCTCTCGTCTTTCCTGTTGAGAGCGCCTCCTCTTGAGATGCGACGGAAAGGCCGGGAATTCTTTCCCGACGACGAAGGGAAAGGATCCCTCTTCTTGAGCTACGAGGCGGAAACGGGGCTCTGCTGGATGTGGGCGGGACCCTCGTCCTTCCTCTCGAGTGGAGATGGGTATGTCGGAGAACTTCTTGACTTGCAGCAAGGGTGTGAAGGACCCTTTCGAAGTTCCAGAGGTTAGGTGTGATTAGCCTCGAGACGCCTCAGCGGAAATGGGCCTCATCTCGCCTGGAGGGGAGAACCTCCTGGATTTTCTCTAGTTGCGGCAGGTGCTCTCGAGTTACGACGGAGACCTCAGGGACCCGCTCTGGTGACCTCAGGAAAGGCCAGTCCCCATGCGAGGTGCTAGGGGGCCTCTCAGGATTCCTCTCCCGTCGATGCCGGGGCCTAAGACCTTGTGTGGAGTCGGGACCAGAACCTGAGGATTCCTCTCCTGTGCTGACATGGATCTTGGCGTACTTCTGGAGTCTCCCAAGTGGCGTCAGTCCTCGGCTCGAGTGGAGTCATGCACGTGCGCTTTCCTCCTGAGCGGTAGCAGCAGTGTCACGCTTCCCTTCTCGTGGATCAAGGAATCTGTGGCTTTCCCTGGAGTCTTTCCCATGAGGCTTTCCCACAGGGCTATTCCACTTGCCATCATGGTGTGAGTCGATCCTCGGCGTGAAAGTCGAACCAGTGCAGAGAAAACAGGAACCTCCTTCCCCACAGTAGGGGGTACACTGTCCCCTTGGGCGGGTATCTCCAGGGCACTCGCGCTGGGGTTTGCCCGCGGAGGTGCGGGCCTCAGGCTCCACGTGAGAAAAGCCCCAAATGGCATTAGCTGCCAGTCCAGACGCTGGCCCCTCAGGTCTCTGGCCGGAGCCTTGGGCTCCAGGCAACTCAGCTCGGGGTGGCCTCCTGACAGCAGTACAGAGGCCACCCCGAGGCTTGAGTTGCCTGGAGCCCAAGGCTCCGGCCAGAGACCTGAGGGGCCAGCGTCTGGACTGGCAGCTAATGCCATTTGGGGCTTTTCTCACGTGGAGCCTGAGGCCCGCACCTCCGCGGGCAAACCCCAGCGCGAGTGCCCTGGAGATACCCGCCCAAGGGGACAGTGTACCCCTACTGTGGGGAAGGAGGTTCCTGTTTTCTCTGCACTGGTTCGACTTTCACGCCGAGGATCGACTCACACCATGATGGCAAGTGGAATAGCCCTGTGGGAAAGCCTCATGGGAAAGACTCCAGGGAAAGCCACAGATTCCTTGATCCACGAGAAGGGAAGCGTGACACTGCTGCTACCGCTCAGGAGGAAAGCGCACGTGCATGACTCCACTCGAGCCGAGGACTGACGCCACTTGGGAGACTCCAGAAGTACGCCAAGATCCATGTCAGCACAGGAGAGGAATCCTCAGGTTCTGGTCCCGACTCCACACAAGGTCTTAGGCCCCGGCATCGACGGGAGAGGAATCCTGAGAGGCCCCCTAGCACCTCGCATGGGGACTGGCCTTTCCTGAGGTCACCAGAGCGGGTCCCTGAGGTCTCCGTCGTAACTCGAGAGCTACCTGCCGCAACTAGAGAAAATCCAGGAGGTTCTCCCCTCCAGGCGAGATGAGGCCCATTTCCGCTGAGGCGTCTCGAGGCTAATCACACCTAACCTCTGGAACTTCGAAAGGGTCCTTCACACCCTTGCTGCAAGTCAAGAAGTTCTCCGACATACCCATCTCCACTCGAGAGGAAGGACGAGGGTCCCGCCCACATCCAGCAGAGCCCCGTTTCCGCCTCGTAGCTCAAGAAGAGGGATCCTTTCCCTTCGTCGTCGGGAAAGAATTCCCGGCCTTTCCGTCGCATCTCAAGAGGAGGCGCTCTCAACAGGAAAGACGAGAGGAACTCCAGGGCCTTGCCAGCATTCCAAGAGTCCCCCAGATGTCTAAGTTCATTCCAGAAGAACCTGTTTTCCCTGCACTGCCTCGACGTTCACGCCGAGGATCGACTCACACCACCGAGGCACGTGGAACAGCCCTGTTAGAAAGCCTCGTGGGAAAGCCTCAATGGAAAGCGACAGATCCCTTGATCCACACGTCGGCAAGCGTGACACTGCTGTTGCAGCTCGCGAGGAAATGGCAGCTGCATGCCCTCACACGAGAAGAGGACTGACTTCCCTGGTGAGACTCCAGAAGTACGGAAAGATTCATGTCAGCACTGGAGAGGCATCCTCAGGGTCTGGCCCCGACTCCACACAAGGTCTTAGGCACCGGCATCGATGGGAGAGGAATCCCTAGAGGCCCCCTGGTAACTCGCATGGGGACTGGCCTTTCCTGAGGCCACCAGAGGGGTCCCTGAGGACCCGTCGTAACTCGAGAGCACCTGCCGCAACTGGGTAAAATCCAGGAGGTTCTCCTCTCCAGGCGAGCTTAGTCCCATTTCCTCTGAGGCGTCTCGTGGCTAATCACACCTAACCTCTGGAACTTCCAAAGGGTCCTTCACACCCTTGCTGCAACTCAAGAAGTTATCGGACATACCCGTCTCTACTCGAGAGGAAGCACAAGAGTATCGCCCACATCACGAGAAGCCACGATTCCGCCTCCTAGCTCGAGAGGAGGGATCCTTTCCCTGCGTGGTCGGGAAAGAATTCCCGGCGTTTCCGTCGCATCTCAAGACGAGGCGCTCTCCACAGGAAAGGCGAGAGGAACTGCAGGGTCGTGCGACCATTCCCAGAGTCCCACACATGTCTCAGTCCATTCAAGGGAAACCTGTTTTCACTGCACTGCTTCGACTTTCAAGCCGAGGATCGACTCACACCACGGTGGCACGTGGGACAGCCCTGTGGGAAAGCCTCGTGGGAAAGCCTCGAGGGAAAGCCACTGATCCCTTAATCCTCTCGTCGGGAAGCATGACACTGCTGATACAGCTTGGGAGGAAAGCGCACGTGCATGCCCCAACTCGAGACGAGGACTGACTCCCCTGAGGAGACTCCAGAAGTACCCCAAGTTACATGTCAGCACTGCAGATGAATCCTCAGGTTCCGGCACCAACTCTACACAAGGTCTTAGGCCCTGGCATCGACGGGAGAGGAATCCCGAGAGTCCCCAGAGCAACTCGCATGGGGACTGGCCTTTCTGAGGCCACCAGAGCGGGTCCCTGAGGTCCCCGTCGTAAGTCGAGAGCACCTGCCACAACTCGAGAAAATCCAGGAGGTTCTCCCCTCCAGGCGAGATGAGGCCCATTTCCGCTGAGGCGTCTCGAGGCTAATCACACCTAAACTCTGGAACTTCCAAAGGGTCCTTCACACCATTGCTGCAACTCAAGAACTTCCCCTACATACCCGTCTCCAATCGAGAGGAAGCACGAGCGTCCTGCCCACATCCAGAGGAGCCCCGTTTCCGCCTTATAGCTGGAGAGGCGTGATCCTTGCCCTGAGTCACCCAGATGTCTCAGTCCATTCCAGGGAAACCTGTTTTCCCTGCACTGCCTCGACTTCAAGCCGAGGATCGACTCACACCATGGTGGCACTTGGGACAGCCCTGTGGGAAAGCCTCCTTTGAAAGCCTCGTGGGAAAGCCTCAATGGAAAGCCACAGATCCCTTGATCCACGCGATGGGAAGCGTGCCACTGCTGCTACAGCTCGGGAGGAAAGCACACTTTGCATGCCCCACTCGAGCCGAGGACTGACTCCCCTGGGGAGACTCCAGAAGCAACCCAAGATCCATGTCAGCACTGGAGAGGAATCATCAGCTTCCGGCCCGGACTGCACATAAGGTCTTAGGCCCCGGCATCGACGGGAGAGGAACCCGAGAGGCCCCCATGCAACTCGCATGGGGACTGGTCTTTCCTAAGGCCACCTGAGCGGGTCCCTGAGGTCCCTCTCGAAAGTCGAGAGCACCTGCCGCAACTTGACAAAATCCAGGAGGTTCACACCTCCAGGCGAGATGAGGCCCATTTCCGCTGAGGCGTCTCGAGGCTAATCACATCTAACATCTGGAACTTCCAAAAGGTCCTTCCCACCATTGCTGCAACTCAAGAAGTTCCCCGACATACCCGTCTCCACTCGAGACGAAGCACGGGAGTCCCGCCCACATCCAGAGGCGCACCGTTTCCGCCTCATAGCTCGAGAGGAGTGATCCTTTACCTGTGTGTTGGGAAAGAATTCCCGGTATTCCCGTCGCATCTCAAGAGGAGGCCCTCTCCACAGGAAAGGCGAGAGGAACTTCAGGGTCGTGACACCATTCCCAGAGTCCCCCAGATGTCTTAGTCCATTCCAGGGAAACCTGTTTCCCTGCACTGCCTCGACTTTCAATCCAAGGATCGACTCACACCACGGTGGCTCGTGGGAGAGCCCTGTGGGAAAGCCTCGTGGGAAAGCCTCAAGGGAAAGCAACAGATCCCTTGATACACGAGAAGGGAAGCGTGACACTGCTGCTACAGCTCGGGAGGAAAGCGCACGTGCATGCCCCCACTCGAGACGAGGACTGACTCCCTGGGGAGACTCCAGAAGTACCCCAAGATCCATGTCAGCAATGGAGAGGAATCCTCAGGTTCCGGCAACGACTCCACACAAGGGCTTAGGCCCCGGAATCCACGGGACAGGAATCCCTAGAGGCCCCGGAGCAACTCGCATGGGGACTGGTCTTTCCTGAGGACACCTAGTGGGTCCCTGAGGTCTCAGTCGTAAGTCGAGAGCACCTGCTGCAAATCGAGAAAATGTAGGAGGTTCTCCCCTCTGGCGAGATGAGGCCCTTGTACGCTGAGGCGTCTTGTAGCTAATCACACCTAACCTCTGAAACTTCCAAAGGGTCCTTCACACCCTTGCTGCAACTCAAGAAGTTCCCCGACATACCCGTCTCCACTCGAGAGGAAGCACGAGAGTCCCGCCCACATCCAGAGGAGCCCCGTTTCCACCTCCTAGCTCGAGAGGAGGGATCCTTTCCCTGCCGTGGTCGGGAAAGAATTCCCGGCGTTCCCGTCTCATCTCAAGAGGATGCGCTCTCCACAGGAAAGGCGAGAGGAACTCCAGGGTCGTGCCACCATTCCCAGAGTCCCCCAGATGTCTCAGTCCATTTCAGGGAAAGCTGTTTTCCTGGCACTGCCTCGACTTTCAAGCGGAGGATCGACTCACACTACGATGGCACGTGGGACAGCCCTGTGGGAAAGCCTCGTGGGACAGACTGCTGGGAAAGCCTCGAGGGAAAGCCACAGATCCCTTGATCCACGCGAAGGGAAGCGTGACACTGCTGCCACACCTCAGGAGGAAAGCGAAAGTACATGCCCCCACTCGAGACGAGGACTGACTCCCCTGGGGAGACTCCAGAAGTACCCCAAAATCCATGTCAGCACAGGAGAGGAATCCTCGGGTTCCGGGACCGACTCCACACAAAGTCTTAGGCCCCATCATCGACAGTAGAGAAATCCCGACAGGCCCCCGAGCAACTCTTATGGGGACAGGCCTTTCCTGAGGCCACCAGAGCGGGAACCCTGAGGTCCTCGTCGTAACTCGAGAGCACCTGCCGCAATTCGTGAAAATCCAGGAGGTTCTCCCCTCCAGGCGTGATGAGGCCCATTTCCGATGAGGCGTCCCAAGGCTAATCACACGTAAACTCTGGAACTTCCAAAGGGTCCTTCACACCCTTGATGCAACTCAACACGTTCCCCGAGATACCCGTCTCCACTCGAGAGGAAGCACGAAAGTCCCGCCCACATCCAGAGTAAGCCCGGTTTCCGCCTCCTAGCTCGAGAGGTGGGATCCTTTCCCTGTGTGGTCGGGAAAGAGTTTCCGGCGTTCCCGTCGCATCTCCAGAGGAGGCGCTCTCCACAGGAAAGGCCAGAGGAACTCCACGGTCGTGCCACCATTTCCAGAGTCCCAAAGATGTCTCAGTCCATTCCAGGGAAACCTGTTTTCCATGCACAGCCTCGACTTTCAAAGCCGGTGATCTACTCGCACCAACGGTGGCATGTGGGACAGCCCTGTGGGAAAGCCTCGTGGGAAAGCCTCGTGGGAAAGCCTCGAGGGAAAGCCACTGATCCCTTGATACACATGAAGGGAAGCATGACACTGCTGCTACAGCTCGGGAGGTAAGCTCACGTGCATGCCCTCACTCGAGACGAGGACTGACTCCCTTGGGAGACTCCAGAAGTACCCCAATATCCATGTCAGCACTGGCGAGGAATCCTCAGGTTCCGGCACCGACTCCACACAAGGTCTTAGGCCCCGGCATCGACGGGACAGGAATCCGAGAGGCCACCGAGCAACTCACATGGGGACTGGCCTTTCCTGAGACCACCAGAGAGAGTCCCTGAGGTCCCCGTCGTAAGTCGAGAGCACGAGCCACAACCCGAGAAAATCCAGGAGGTTCTCCTCTCCATGCGAGATGACAGCCCATTTCCGCTGAGGCGTCTCGAGGCTAATCACAGCTAACCTCTGGAACTTCCAAAGGGTCCTTCACACCCTTGCTGCAACTCAAGAAGTTCCCCGACATACCCGTCTCCACTCGAGATGAAGCAAGAGAATCCCGCCCACATCCAGAGGATCTCCGTTTCCGCCTCATAGCTCGAGAGGAGGGGTCCTTTCACTGCGTGGTCGGGAAAGAATTCCCGGCGTTCCCGTCGCATCTCAAGTTGAAGCGCTCTCCACAGGCAAGGCGAGAGGGACTCCAGGGTCGTGACACCATTCCCAGAGACCCCCAGATGTCTCAGTCCATTCCAGGGAAATCTCTTTTCCCTGCACTGCCTCGACTTTCAAGCCGAGGATAGACTCACACCACGGTGGCACGTGGGACAGCCCTGTGGGAAAGCATCGTGGGAAAGCCTCGTGGGAAAGCCTCAAGGGAAAGCCACAGATCCCTTGATCCACGCGAAGGGAAGCGTAACACTGTGCTACAGCTCGGGAGGAAAGCCCACGTGAATGCCCCCAAACGAGACGAGGACTGACTTCCCTGGGGAGACTCCAGAGTATTCCAGGATCCATGTCAGCACTGGAGAGGATGCCTCAGGTCCCGGCACCGACTCCACACAAGGTCTTAGGCCCGGACATCGACGGGAGAGGAATCCCGAGAGGGCCCGAGCAACTCGCATGGGGACTGGCCTTTCCTGAGGCCACCAGAGCGGGTCCCTGAGGTCCCCGTCGTAAGGCGAGAGCACCTGCCGCAACTCGAGAAAATCCAGGAGGTTCTCCCCTCCAGGCGAGATGAGGCCCATTTCCGCTGAGGCATCTCGAGGCTAATGACACCTAGCCTCTGGAACTTCCAAAGGGTCCTTCACACCCTTGCTGCAACTCAAGAAGTTCCCCGACATACCCGTCTCCACTCGAGAGGAAGCACGAAAGTCCCGCCCACATCCAGAAAGCCCCATTTCCGTCTCCTAGCTCGAGAGGAGGGATCCAATCGCTGGGTGTACGGGAAAGAATTACCGGCGTTCCTGTCGCATCTCAAGAGGAGGCGCTCTCCACAGGAAAGGCGAGACGAACTCCAGGGTCGTGCCACCATTCCCAGACTCCCCCAGATGTCTCATTTCATTCCAGGGAAAACCTGATTTCCCTGCACTGCCTCAACTTTCAAGCCGAGGATCGACTCACGCCACGGTGGCTGTGGGACAGCCCTGTGCGAAAGCCTCAAGGGAAAGCCTCGAGGAAAGCCACAGATCCCTTGATCCACGCGAAGGAAAGCTCGACACTGCTGCTACATTCCGGGAGGAAAGCTCATGTGCTGGCCCCCACTCGAGACAAGGACTGACTCCCCTGGGGAGACTCCAGAAGTACCCCGGAGATTCATGTCAGCACTGGAGAGGAATCCTCAGTTCCCGCACGGACTCCACACAAGGACTTAGGCCCCAGCATCGACGGAAGAGGAATCCCGAGAGGCCCCGAGCAACTCGCATGGGACTGGCCTTTCCTGAGGAAACCAGATCGGGTCCCTAAAGTCCCCTTCGTAAGTCCAGAGCACCTGCCGCAACTGGAGAAAATCCAGGAGGTTTCCCCTCCAGGCGAGATGAGGCCCTTTCCGCTGAGGTGTCTCGAGCTAATCACAGCTAACTTCTGGAACTTCCAAAGGGTCATTCACACCCTTGCTGCAACTCAATAAGTTCCCCGACATACCCGTCTCCACTTGAGAGGAAGCACGAGAGTCCCGATCACATCCAGAGGAGCCCCGTTTCCGCCTCCTAGCTCTTGAGGAGGGAACCTTTCATGCGTGTCGGAAAAAATTCCGGCGTTCCCCTCGCATCTCAAGAGGAGGCGCTCTCTCTAAACAGGAAAAGGCGAGAGGAACTCCGGTGGGTGCACGGATTTCCCAAGTCCCCCAGATGTTCTCAGTCCATTCCAGGAACCTGTTTCACCCTGCACTTGCCCCGACTTTTCAAGCCGAGATAGCCCACACACCACGGTGCGCACGTGGGACAGCGCCTGTGGGAAGTCTCGTGCGGAAAGCCTCGAGGCCGAAAGCCAGCGGCGGCGCCCCGCGCCGCCGCCGCCGCCCGCCGGCGGGGCCGGCCGGCGGCGCGACCGAATCGCCTTGATCCACGCGAGCGGAGCAGACAGCTGCTGCTACAGCTAGGGAGGTAAGCGCAGGTGGCAATGCCCCCACCGAGACGATGACTAACTTCGCCCTGGGGACTCCAAGAAGTAC
>NW_017218150.1:0-22579 GCF_001704415.2 Capra hircus | reverse complement strand
ATGATGATAATTGTATAAATGTTTTGTTTGTTTATTGTTTTATTGTTCTCTTTCTGTGTTTTTTGGATATTATTTAGAAGAATTTTTTAAAATACACTATATTTTAATGTTAAGTTCAGTTAGTAGTATTGTATGATTTTGGATGATGAGAGCAGGATATGTATAATAGGAGTTAATAGAAAAGGTGTGAGTAGGTGGATGGAAATAGATTAATTTGTGGTTTATTGAATAAAGATCAGAGATTATTTAAGGAGTAAAATTTAGATGAGAGTGACAGTATTAGTTCGATAGAAAGAAAGAGAAAGATAAAGTTAAGAATATTGTAAGTAGGAAAGTTAATATAGAAAAATGTGGGGATTTTTTTGTTAAGGTTTGTTAAGCTGAAGAATAATTGAGAATTAATAAAAAGTTTATTATTATTTTCTATTGTGTTGTGATTAGTGGGTTTTAAAAATGTATAAATATATATTATATTAATATAAATATAAAAAATAGTTTGAATGTCAATAGAAGTTGGTAGTGGTTATTGTTATAAATTGGGATGAGACTGATTTTTAGTATAACGAGTGTTTGTTTTAAGAATGTGAATATGAAAAGTAGGGTCATTTAGATGTGGATGGTTAATTAGATAATATGTTTAAGTTTTTTTCATGGTTTTTATACTAATTTATTTTTAGTGCAGAGTAATATTAGTTGTATGGGATGTGAAGGGGTTTATTTTGTTTATAAGATTTGGTGCTAAGTTTGGGAATATGATGGAGTAAAATCATCGAGGTTTTGATAAAAACATGTTTAATTGTTTGGGTAAAAATAAGGAGAAATATACGATAAGAATGATAAAGTATGTTTAGTTTACAAGAATGAATGTTTTTAGAGAGAGTAGTTTAAGTAAGAATAATAGCGATATGTGTTGTGCTGTTTTAGAATAATGGCATTTTGTTATGATATGTGGTAGATAGTTGACTGAATAATGTTGTTTCATTTCATAAAAGTGATGTATGAATAAGATATTTAATGTATTTTTGAAATGCATATTTTCTTTGGGAGTTGCTTTTGTTTTTTAATTGATTTTTATTTTTAATGTGATTTTGAAGCAAGCTGGTGGTTGTGGTTGTGGTATAATTTGATGTAAGTCATTAAGAGTGGTTTTGCAAATAGTTTTAGATCTGGTTTGTATTATAAATTTGTTGAAAGTGATAAGGCAGAGAGAATGTTTAAGATTAAAGGAAGTTGGATTTTTTTTCATGGTTTGGCATTTGTGTGTTTAAAAATATACGTAGATAGGTAATAATAGGTTTAAATAAGGTTTCTGGAATTTCAAAGTTTTGGTTTTACACTGAGGTAGATAGATTGAGTTAGTTTATGTGAAGATATGGTTGTGATTAGATATTTGTGCAGGTGGATGTGTTTTGGAAGTGTTGGAATGATGTATTTTTAATTGTTGTTTGTAATTGTGAAGATAGTTTGCTGATATTTTATGTAGGTTTTATTGGCTTCTATAAATTCATTGATTATTATCTGTTTTTGAAAAATAATGTGATGTATCAATTATGTAGATATGCAGTTTTTGTAGTAGAGTAATTATTAGTTTTAATCTTAAATGTATGATTGGTAATCTCTGAATATTTTGAAACTTAAAAGTAAAATTTAGTTGTTGAAAAATAGATTGATGACGATTTTATATTGGGATATTTGAGTTAAAATATAGACGAAGAGAGTGATCATGATTTGAATATTGAGTCTTATATAAATAATGAATATTTTAATAATTTATTAATTTTATGTTTATGAAAAGGTTTTATAGTTTTAAATAATAATAAATAATATTTTTTGTTAGATTATTTAGAATTTATTTTTTTGGTGTATGTAAAAATATAGTGTTTTATTTTAAAATTAAGATTATTATAATAATATAGAAAAATGAGGGTTTGTTAATTGACTTTGTGATTTGAAAGTTGAAAAGTATATTTTATATTGGAGAAATTTTGTTGATTTTTGGTGAATTTTTTAATAGATTATATTTATTAATATTAGAATTGAGTTTATTTGTTTTCAGTATGAATAATTTTATTTGTTTGTCTTATTGATATTAGGCTAGGAATGGGATTCTTGTGGCTAGTGGTGAAGAATTTGATGTGGGGAAATGATTTGATTGTGGTATGAGGATGATCTGGAAGAAGGAAGGTAGAAGGTGAGTATTTATTGTGGAATAAATGGATTCTATAGTTAAGATAGGGTAAAGAGTAGACAAGATGGAGAATTTATTTGATTTTGAGTAAATGTGGAAAAGGAATAATGAGAGGGGGTTTGTTTGTTACGTAGAATTTAATTTAAATGATTATTTATATATTGTTGGTTTATAGAATAATTTTGTTTTTATTTTATAAAAAAGATTTGAAAATAAGTTATTAAGTATTATTATAGATTTAAAATATTAATGACTAATTCAGTTGAAGTTAGTGGGTGAGTGATGTGAGATATATTTGCAGAATGAATAAGAAGGGAGTATGTATAAGGATAGAGTTATTGAAAATAGTATTAGTTGGTGATGGATGAGATGCTATTTTTGTCGTATTTTATGAGATTAAGATAAGAGTTTTTCATTAGTATTTGATGAGGTGAAAAGTATTGGAGTCATAGTTAGGAAAATCAGTCATTCAAGAGAATCAGGAAAATATTAGATGGGACTGGTTTGGATTAATTGAGTACAGGGGATGTAAGGGTTGTTAAAAAGCGAAGTTGAAAAGATAATTAATTAGCATAAATTTTTAAAGCGTAATTAAAATAATGAGATGGGAAAAAATTAAGGTTGATAGAATAGAGAAAATATATATCATTTTTGTGGTTTTGTGCTATTGATAGAGATTATTTAGGGGGATGATATGAGGTTTTAATAGAGGTTTTTTATTATTTGTTTAATCATTATTTTAAAGAAATTTGTTAAGAAATAAAGATTTTTTTTATATTATATTTAATTTTATACATTTGTTTCTTTGATTTGATTCGTATATTATTACTGTGAAATTTTTAAAATTTGGTATGTGGAGGTTGCTGGTATAGATTTTGTTTTTATATGGATGGAAAGTATTTATTGAATATTAAAGATATTTTTTAAACAAATATTTTGTAGATGTTGGAAATTTCTTTGTAAGGAATTTACAAAGATTTGGGTTGTGGTGTTGTGTATCATTGTTGAATTTATTTAATTTAATTTTTTGTTGGGTAAAAATAATGTAAGTGTTTCTTTTTATTTTCATTTCTGGTAGATTTTAGATTTTATATTTATTCTGGTTTTGAGGAATTTGTTTTATGCTGTAATTATTTAGATTGTTTTGATGGGGGTTATTAAATTATTGGTGTGGATTATAGTATTATCAAGTTGCAATTTTAAATGAATTTTAAGTTTTTGCTGTATTTAATGTTTTTATTTCGAGTTTATTTAGTGTATATTGAGGTGCTTGAAGTATGTAAAAATTATTGTGTTATTAATTTTTTAATTTTTTTTTTTGAATTTGTTGGAAGATTTATATGTAGATTAGGTTTATTGGAGTTTATAGTGGTGGTTGTAATTGTTAATTTCAGTGTATTGTATATTTTTTGTTTATTTTAATATTTTTATTTATATTGTGTTTGGGGTTTTTGGATAGGATTCATGAAAAATAATGGGGAAGTGGAAAGTGACAGAAATTGATATTTTGGTGAAAAAGAGTTGAATGAGCAATGAAAATTAAAGACGTTTTTGGAAGAAAAGTAAAAGAGAAAAATTAAAAAAGATGTATAATGAGGAGAGAATAATAGCTGCATAAAAGGTTTTGTATAAAAGTAATGGTTATTTGAAGTAGTATGTTGGATTGGGGTTAGATAAAGAAAAATGAGTGAGATGATTGATGTTTTGAATGGTGGTGTTGGAAAGATTGGAGTTTGGATGGAAGGAGATAAAGTATTAAGGAATAGTGAATATTTTATGGAATAGGATGAATGTGAAGTGAAGGAATTTGGATGTGTGAAGGCTGTCATAGGAAAAGATTGAAGATGGGGAGTTGAGGGAAGTAAGAAGGGGAAAAAGGGAAAGGTGGTTGGAATTGGCATATAAATGTGAGATGAGTTTGAGAAGATGGGGATGGTGAAGGACAGGTGAGGCTGGATGTGAGTATGGGTTGAAAGAGTAGATAAGGCTGAATATGAAAAATTTTGGTTTTTGTGTTTTTTTGGTTTGATAGTTTGTATAGTTGAATGAGGGGTTTTTGGAGTTTAGGTTGTGTGTAATTATGGAGATTCTAGGAATGTATTCAGAATTAATTGTTCAATATAGGTTGTTGGATTTTATCTGATGTTGAATAGAATTTGGAATAAGATGGGAGTAATGTGGAGTAACTTATTGTTTTTTTTTATAGGAGATGAATGTTAAGCTTGATATCGATGATTTAATGTTGTTGTTTAATAGATATTTTGTTTGATTTATTATATTTTGACAAGGAAATAAATTGTGTTATTTAAATTTTTATGTAGTTTAAAAGTAAAATTATGTATTTTTATATGGGTTGTGGGTGGGGAGTATAAATGTATCTTTGAAAAATATTTATATTAATAATTCAATCATTGTGAGTTTGGTTTAAAGGTAGTGTTTTAGAAAATATTTTAAAGAGTGAAGTTGTTTGTACAGGTAAGTAGATTGTTATAAGATGAGATGAAATATGTAGATAAATATATTAAGATCATGTATGTGGTTGTAGATTGTAAAGAAATTTGTGAAGGAAGTTAAATAATGGGATTGGAAAGATTGAAAAGGAGTGTGATTAAGGTATTTGTGGAGATTAAAGGACAGAGTGGGCTAGTTGGGGTTAAAAGTAGGAAAAAATGAGCTTGAGATTGAATGATGAAGGGATTAAAAGGGATATATAGGGGTATGGTATAAGTAGGTGAGTAAGGGTTGAAGTGTTAATGTGAAAGGATTAAGGATATGAGAGGAGAATTGAGGTGTAGGAAGTATTGAATTATGCTGAGTTGAGGTTAATTTATTAAGGAGTATGATAAATGATATGTTCTGTGTATAAGGTTGTTAGAATGTATTGTTAAGAGTGGTGGTAATATATGTGTGTTATATAAGTTGAATTTTTGTGTGTGACAGTTGGTTTTGTTATTAGGTATGTGATGACACTAGAGGGGTGGGATGGGATGGGGAGGGAGGGCAGATTTAAATCTAACCATGTCAATAATTACATTAAATGTTAATTAAAAGGCACAGATTATCAGTTTATATACAAAAGTAAGAATGAACTACATATTGCCTCAAAGAAATCCACTTTAAAATATAAAGACAAAATAGAATAAAATTAACAAGATGGAAAAATAATACAACATGGAAACACTAATCAAAGGAAATCTGGATAGACTCTATTAATATCAAACAAAGATTTCAGAGCAAAGAATATAACTAGGGGTAAAGAGAGGTATCTCATAGTGATAAAAGTGTCAATTCATCAAGAGGACACAGTAATCCTAAACATATAAGCAGTTAATAATAGAGCTTTAAAATACTTAAAACTGATAGAACTGAGAGAGGAAACAGGCAAATCCACAATTATAGCTGGAATTTTAACACCCCTCACTCAATAATTATTAGAACAAATAGAAAGTCAGCAAGTATACAGAAAAGCTGAATAACAACCATTAATTAAGCCTAATTTGGCATTTATAGAACTATCCATGCAATAACAGTAGAATATATACTCTTTCAAGTACACATAGAATATTTACCACAAAAACATAAAACAAATCCCGAAAAAACTGAAAAGGCTTAAATCTACAAACTTTTCCCTGACCACATGAATTAAGTTAGAAAGAAATGATAGAAAGATATTAGGAAAATCCCCAAACATTTAGATATTAACACAGTTCTAAATAATTTGTAAGTCACAGAAGAAATCAAAAGGTAAATTAAAAGTATATTGAAATGAACAATAAAAATATAATATCAAAATTTGTAGACACAGCTAAAGCAGTGTTTAAAAAGAAATTTATAAAACTAAACATCTCTATTACAAAAAAGAAAGGTCTCAAATCAATGAGACCTTAAGAAACCAGAAAAAGATGAGTAAATTAAACCAAAGCAAGCAGAAGAAAGAAAATAATAAAGATAACAGCAGAAAGCAACGAAAGAGAAAACAAAAATAATAGAGACAATCAAACAAAAGCTGACTCTTTAAACATATCAATAAAATTGACAAACCTCTAGTTTGACTAATCAAGAAAAAAAGAGAAAACAAAATTACCGAAGTGGGGACAATCACCACAGGTTCCACACACATTAAAAGTATTTGTTCTTGTTGCTCAGTTGCTAAGTCGTATCCAACTCTTTGCAACTCCATGGACTGCAGCATGCAGGTTTCCCTGCCCTTCACTCTCTCTTGTAGTTGCTCTAATTCATGTCCATTGAGTCTGTGATGCTATCTAACCATCTCTTCCTCTGCCTCCCCTTTCTTTTACCTTCAGTTTTTCCCAGCATCAGAGTCTTTTCCAATGAGCTGTTCTTTGCTCAGGTGGCCAAAGTATTGGAGCTTCAGCTTCAGCATCAGTCCTTCCAATAAATATCCATGGTTGAATTCCTTTAGGATTGACTGGTTTGATCTGTGAATATTATTTACAATCTTACTGATAAATTCAACAATTTAAGTAAAATTGTTTAAAATTTTTAAAAGACAAAGCTAAATAAATTTAAATTCTAGTTAAACAATCTTCCTATAAAGAAAACTCTGGAGCCAGATGACTTCATGAGCAAATCTTATCAAATATTTGATGATGAAATATCATCAAATAGTTGATGATGAAATATCATCAAATAGTTGATGATGAAATATCATCAACTTAACCAAAGCTCTTTCAGCAAAAGGAAGAGAACATTTCCCAAATGAGTCTATGAAACTGGAGCTGTTTTGATACTGAAATCAGATTTTCCCAACAAGAAAACTATATACTGATACCCTTCATGAAATTAATGCAAAAATTCTTAAAATTTTAGTAAATTGAATCTAACAATACTTGAAAAGAATAACATATATGATGTCCAATGGGATTTATCTAGAGCCCAATCTATAATTCAAAACTAAATTTTAATTCCTATATTAACAGACTAAGAAATAAAAAGAAATCATGTCAATAATGCATAAAAATATTTGACAAAGGTCTAATATCACTGACATAAATTCTTATTAAAATAGGGACAGAAGGAACGTCCTAATCTGATTAAGCACCTATGAGAAACCTACAACAAATATCACATTGGAAGGCTAAGGTCTTTCTCCTAAGATCAGAAAAAAGGCAAAATGGCCACCGCCATTATTTCTGTCCAACATTGTAAGGGACATCCTAGCCAGCAGAATAAGGCAAGGAAAGAAATAGCAGATATTCTGTTGGAAAATGAGTAAATTTTCTTTATTATGACATGATTGTCTATGTAGAAAATCTTATGTAAGTTCAATATGCAAAAATTAATTGTACTTCTTTACTCTGGTAATGAACAATTAGAAAACTGAATTTAAAAACAATACCATTTGTCACAGTAATAGCAACGAACAATACTTAAGGATAAAACTAACAAAAAATATGCAAAATCTGAATACTGAAAGCCAGATCATTGCTGAAAGAAATTAAAGAAGGCCTAAGAAAATGGATACATTGTCTTCAGATACTGTATTTTAAGTTCTGTGTTGTTGAGATGGAAGTTCTCTCTCCAAACTGATCTCTCAGATTTAACACAATCTCAATCAAATTCCAGAGACTTATTTGCAGAAATTGAAAAACTAATTTTAAAATGTGTATGAAAATCCAAAAGACCTAGACTACTCAAAACAACTTAAAAGAGAAGAACTACGTTGGAATACTAACAACACTTAATTTCAAGACTGATTATAAAACACAACAATTAAGATGATATCATATTGGTATAAAAATAGATAAATAGATTGATGGAGCTGAATATAGAGCCCAGAAGTAGACCCACACATAATGGTCAATTGTTTTCAAGAAAGATGCCAAGACAACTGAGCGGGAAAAGGACCATCTTTTCAGCAAACAGTGCTGGAACAATTGGATAGCCATATGCAATAAATGGGGCTTCCCTGTGGTTCAGACAGTAAAGAATCTGCCTGCCAATGCAGGAGGCACAGGTTTGATCCCTGGATTGGGAAGATCCCCTGGAGAAGAAATGGCAGCCCACTCCAGTATTCTTGCCTGGAAAATCCAATGGACAGAGGAGCCTGGCGGGCTACTATGGTCCATGGGGTCACAAAAGAATTGGACTTGATTTAGCAACTAAACAACAATAACAAATGCAATAAGTAACCCTCAACCCTTACTTAACATCTTATACAAAAACCAGCCTGAAATGGATCATAGACTTGAATATGAGGCTGAAACTATAAAATTTGTAGAGAAAACACAGAGGAAAGTCTTAGTAGCCTTGGACTTGGCAAAGATTTCTTAAATATGATGCAAAAAAGCACAAAAGACACAACCAAAACTAAGGAAACTGGGTATAAAAATAAATCATCAAAATTAAATCTTTTGTTCTTCCAAAGGCACTCTTTTTTTTTTTTTAAAGCAGAAGGTTAGCTAAAGACTGGAGAAAATATATGTAGAATATATATCTGACAAAGGATTTGTAATTAAAATAAAGAACTCTAACAACTCTATAAGAAGATTAGAAACCGAATTAAAAATAGGCAAAAGATTTAACAGTCACTTCACTGAAAAAAAATAGACAAATGTTAAATAAGTATACGAAAAGATGCTCAATCTCGTTAGTCACTGTGTGCTTAGTGGGTCAGTTGTGTCGGACTCTGCGACCCCGTGTAACCTGCCAGGCTCCTCATGGGGATTCTCCAGGCAAGAACACCAGTGGGTTGCCGTGACTTTAGTTTGACTTATACGAGAGATGAAGTGAAGTGAAGTGAAGTGAAGTGAAGTCGCTCAGTTGAGTCGGACTCTTTGTGACCCGTGGACTGTAGGGGGGATCTTCCCAACCCAGGATCTAACCCGGGTCTCCAGCATTGTAGACAAACTCTTTATCAGTTGAGCCACCAGGAAAGTCCTCATTGGTCATTAGGGATAGACAAATTAAAACAGTGGTATACTACTGTGTAACCACTACAATGGTCAAATTAAATCAACTGGCCAGTCAAGCCCTGGCAAAAATTACTGGCATTCATTACAGGTGGAGTGTAAAATGGTAAAAAAATAAAATGCTTTGGAAGTTTCTAAGGAAGCTAAATCTACATCTACTGTATGATTCATTTATTCCATAATCATATTTTTACCCAAGGAGATATGTGTCCACATAAAAACTTGTGTGTGAATGTTTATGGCACTTTTATTTGTAAAAGTCCCAAACTGGGAACAATCCCGATGTCCATCAACAGGCGATGCGTAAGCAAATAGTGATAGATCTATATAGCAGCATCCTACACAGCAATGGCAATGAACGAACATTGATTCTCATAAGAACTGATAAATCTCGAAGTAATTATGTGAAAAAGTCAGTGAAAAGGAGTGCACACTTACTGTATGACCCCATTTATATAATTTTCTACAAAGTACAAACTATAGTAACAAAGAGCAGATACTCAGTAGTTACTGACTGGAGGAGGGATTATCAAGGGGCATGAGAAAACTTCTGGGAGCAATGCATATGCTATCTTGATTATGGTGATGGTTTCACATATGTAAAAACATCAAATTTTGTACGTTACGTATGTGAAGTTTGTAGCATGTTAATTATCTCTCAGTAAGGGTGTAAAACCAAAGAATTCATTTTCGATTGCCACCCATTGCACACTGGAACATAACTGAAACAAAATTACTCTTGTTATGTGCAGTATAATCTGATACACACATTTCATTCCATTCCATTTAATCGAAAATATACTCTGATCAGATCAAACTGTTAAACTGATTTCGTACTTCTACAGGGGATTGGGATCTGCAGTTTGAAAAACACTGCTTTAAAATATGTTTGAAAAATGGATGGCATGAGTCCCAAACAGTATCTCACACTGACAAGTTCCTCTGAGTCCGTTTCTATGTCTTTACCTCTGACTTTCATCTCCCCTTCTGTTAACATGGTTGAGAAACTATAAAACTTTATAAAGTAAAAGTCCCAATCTTGCGTTGGAAACTGAGACTCTCATCCTTTTGCCGCCATCTACCCACTGTCTTGTTCTGGAGACTGCTGATCTTATGATCTCATAATGAAAATTCTTCTGTGATGACTCCAGGCGAGAGGAACACTATAGGGGGTTTTTGAGGAAACGTGAGATGGCAGCTACCGACCACACAGTTACTGTGGCTGCCAGGGCTTTCGGGCTTTATGAACATGGGTTGCAGCTGCTGTTATCATTTCCCTCATCAAAGTAAGTAAGTGGGCTCCAGTAGTGAACCTATTCTTTGTGATGACTTAGTTTTTGGCAGAATTTACTTTTAGTAGTTATTTTTGCATAAAGAAGGCCACGTGAAAAGTGGTTCTTTGTTTTCTAGCTTCCACCATGTTAACAGTGATAGCTATCTGTGCACGACAGGGTTCAGCAAAGAAGAGAAAACACCAGGGGAGGGAAGCAAAGAACGACAAATGTTGAAAGAAATCTAGGCTTGAAGTTCTGCTATGAAGGATGTTTCCATATGCAACTTTATCTTCATGTGCCTGGCAGTCTCTGTTCAATTAGGCATCATCTGTGTCACAGGAATTGGTATAATGTGCAAATTCAGTCCATTTCATGTCTATGAAGATTTTATTTCATTGTTTTTTAATTTTTATTGGAGTAGAGTCAATTTACAGAGGTGTGTTGGTTTCAGGTGTACCATTAAGTTATACATTAAGTTCGACTCTTTTTTAAATTAGATTTTTTCCCCCATATTGGCCATTACAGAGTATTGAGTAGAGTTCTCTGTGCTCTACAGTAGGTTTTTATTAATTATCTTTTTCATATATAGTAGTGTGTATATGTCAATCCCAAACTCCCAGTTTATCCCTCTTCCTGTTTTCCCTCTGATAACCATAAATCTGTTCTCTATATCTATGATTCTATTTCTGTTTTGTAAATAAGTTCATTTGTACCATATTTTGTAGATTCCACATATAAGCGATACCATACGATGTTTGCCTTTCTCTGTCTGACTTACTTCACTCAGTATGACAGTATGCCCATGAAGGTTTTAATCAATGAACTCAGAACCAAAGGAGATAGAACTCAGGCAGAAGTTTGGGTTGAGATTCCAGCCTCAGCATTTTTCTAGAAAGTGGCTGTGGACAAGCTGCTGGAAGAGCTGCCATGATTTTCCAAAGAATGCAGCCTTCCCACGGTTCCAGAAGAACCAGTGTGGTGGATGCCCAAACTAAGCTCTTGGCACATGGAGGGAAGATGGTATTGTAAAGAAGAGCTTAAATCCCTAGCCTTGGCTGCTGCTACTGCTAAATCACGTCAGTCGTGTCTGACTCTGTGTGACGCCATAGACGCGGCCCACCAGGCTCCAGTCCTAGGATTCTCCAGGCAAGCATACTGGAGTGGGTTGCCATTTCCTTCTCCAGTGCAGGAAAGTGAAAAGTGAAAGTGAAGTTGCTCAGTCGTGTCTGACTCTTCGCGACCCCATGGACTGTAGCCTACCAGGTTCCTCCATCCATGGGATTTCCCAGGCAAGAGTACCGGACTGGGTTGCCATTGCCTTCTGCCAGCCTTGGCAGAGGTGGCCTAAATCTCATTTGATTTAACTCCAAAGTCTAAGATCTAGATTTTGCTCAGATAAGCAGCAGCCAGAAGTTCTAAGTTCAGAATTTGAACAGTCTTAGGGGTGGGGAACCAGTTTTATTGACGCTATTGCCTCTGGCCAATAGATTTCAGTATTGAGTTCACACCTTCCTTATATAGACCTGGGGCTTCCCTGGTGGCTCCAGATGGTAAAGAATCTGATTGCAATGCAGGAGACCTGGGTTCAGTCCCTAGGTTGGAAGATCCTCTGGAGAAGGGAATGACTAACCATTCTAGTATTCTTGTCTGAAGAATTCCATGGACAGAGGAGCCTGGCGGGCTACAGTCCACAAGGTGGTCAAGAGTGGGATATGACCGAACGACTAACATTTTAACTTTAACTTTATATAGAACTAGTAGAGAGCATGTTGCTGTTGTTCAGTTGCCCAGTCGTGTCCGACTTTTTGCAACCCCCTAGACTGCAGCAGCCAGCCTCCCTGTCCCTCCACCATCTCCTGGAATTTGCCCGAATTCATGATCATTGCATCGGTGATGCCGTCCAGCCATCTCATCCTCTGACATGCTCTTATTCTTCTGCCTTCAATCTTTTCCAGCATCAGGGGCTTTCCCAATGAGTTCAGCTGTTAGCATCAGATGACCAAAATATTGGAGCTTCAGCTTCAGCATCAGTCCTTCCAGTAATATTCAGGGTTGATCTCCCTTAAGACTGACTGGTTTGATCTCCTTGCTGTCCAAGGGAATTTCCAGTGAATATTCAGGGTTGAACCTCCCTTAAGACTGACTGGTTTGATCTCCTTGCTGTCCAAGGGACTTTCAGGAATGTTCTCCAGCATTCGAAGGCATCAGTTCTTTGGTATTCTGCCTTCTTTACTGAGACAGCATGACAGACTGGGCAAACACCTGGTTTTGGTGTAGGCAAACTTTGGTTCAGATTCTATCTCTGCCTGCCTGCCAGCCTTATGACCTTGGAAAACTGCTTAACCTCTGAACGTCAGACTTCTCATTTAGTGCTGCTGCTAAGTTGCTTCAGTCGTGTCCGACTCTGCAACCCCATAGACGGCAGCCCATCAGGCTCCACTGTCCCTGGATTCTCCAGGCAAGTGCAGTAGTTTCTCATTTGGAAGTGATTTGCACCCCCTCCCCACCCTGCCCAGGGAACATTTTGTAACATCTAGACACATCTTTGATCGTCTTGACATGGGGGAGGAAGTGTTATTAGCATTTAGCAGGTAGAGGCCATGGACGTTTCTAGACATTCTACAATGCACAGCTTGCTTCTCACAGCAAAGAATTAAGCCAACAGAGCTGAGGCTTGGAAATCCTGGTTAAGAGATAATGTATACAAGTGTCTGGCATAAAATATGAAGGTGCTAGATCAATGGTACTATCATCACCCAATGATCAATTCGGTGTGGCTAACTGAAAACCAGATTCTGGGAAGAAAGGACTGTGCCAGTCTGTCTTAGGTGCTGGAAAAGTCCCCAACAGAGCTACCTGAAGTGCACTCAGTAGTTAATGCAGGGGTAGCAAAGAGGTTTTAAGTAGTGACTCTGGAGCCAGCCTGCCTGAATCCAAATCCTGGCTTAACCATTTACTACCTGTATATTCTTGGTCAAGTCATTTAACCTTAGTCTACTTATCTATAAAATGAGGACAACAATGATACCTGCTTCACAGAGATGTGTTAACACACACAAAGGACATATTTGCATAGTTTAGCAACTGCTCCAGTGATATTTTCTGTTATTACAAGGGGAGTAGTTATGGAGACAGTGCTGAGAGGGGCACTGATTTTAAATCAGAAGCTCTGAACTTTTTTTATATGAACCATGAAGGGGAACACAAACCAAACAGAAATGGACAATTTGCACAGCAATATAAAGTTCATCAACCCTCGAAGGACCCAGTATGAGCTGCTGGGCAAGTTGCCAGGTGTTTATAAATATCATCTCATTGAATCCCCTTGGCAACCCTTGATATGGCTCTCATTAGCCGATTTCAGTCATTACTTTACACATTTGGAAAGAAGCTCCAAACAAAGCAACTTGCTCACACCCACACAGTCCTAAGAAGTAGAGCTGGGGTTCTGAATTCAGGCAGGACTCTGCTGTTTAGAAGCTCAGTCATGTCCAACTCTTTCGTGACTCCCATGGGCTGCAGCTGTCCTCTGTCCATGGGACCCTCCAGGCAAGAATACTAGAGTGGGTTTCCATTCGCTTCTCCAGGGGATTTTCCCGACCCGAGGATTGAACCAGGTCTCCTGCATTTCCCGGGGCTCTTTACCACTGAGCCACCAAGGACGTTGCAGTTAGGACTCTAGCCTGCGCTTCGAGGGGTTGAAAATCAGAAATGCTCACCTCAGGGCAGATTCCAGGATATAAAGTATCCTACTTCATATTCAGTTAGTTGGCGTGTTCTGTGTTTAAGGATGGAAAGAACCATGTAAAGGCAAGTCTTTCTCTAGTGCCAGCTGGGACAAACAGCCCGGGGTATGTGAGGACAGGTGAAGGGGAGCAGGACTCAAGTGACAGGAGCAGATCTTGCTCTTGTCCAGTGACAACTAGTAAGGCCAGGAAAGTCTCCTTGCCTTGCCGAGCAGCGTCAAGCCGCTCATGGAGAACATTTCTTGGTAATGGCCCAGGCCGGGCATCCTGAGAGAGATGTAGAACCATTAGTCAGCATTAGTACTTTCTGCCATGTGAGGATATTTTCTAGAGGATTCCTAAAACGTTCCTCCTTTCACTAAATGTTTTCATGAGGCTAGTACTGTGTGTGTGTCTAGTGGGATGAGACCACAATAGCCTGGGCCCAGGGAGCCAGCAGAACCAGGAAAAGGTCCCTGGTAAAGATGTGGTCTTCCTCTAAACAAACAGCTCTGTTTAGATAAGGGTGGAAATGGCAGCTAAAAATAGCCAAGAGAATGCATGCATGTTAAGTCACTTCGGTAATGTCCAACTCTTTGCGACCCATAGTGTGTAGCCAGTCAGGCTCCTCTCTTCATGGGGTTCTCCAGGCAAGAATACTGGAGTGGATTGCATAGAGGATCTTCCTGACCCAGGGCTTGAACCCGGGTCATGTCTCTTACATATCCTGCATTGACAGGCAGGTTCTTTACCACTAGCACCACCTGGGAAGCCCCCCAAAATAGCCAAGAGGCCTGACTATATCCAAAGACTCGTTGAGGGGTTGCACTCCCTGGTGCTCAGGGCTGGGGCTGTAATGTAGGCGTTATTTCATGATCTTTGGCTTTCCTGGGGGTCCCCTTCACCCCATTCAGTGCTGGAAGATATCACACACTGCTCACACCCAGAAAACCATCTGGGGCACACCCTCCCCCCAGGTCTCCTGCCTCACTGCCGGACCATGGGGCTGGAGGCCTTCCCCCGAACTCGGGGCCCCCACTCACCCAGCAGAAGCCAGGAGGAGCCCAGCGCAGGCCACAGGGCCTCAGGGTCATCCTGTGCCCTACGTGTTCCATGGGAAACTGTTCTTCCTGGGGCGGGCAGCAATGCTCTCTCCAGTTCACTAACCTGGCTGTTTAAATATAGGAGAGGAAACAGCTGCTGGTTGGGCGGAAGTTTCTGAGAAGACAGGGTTTCGGCAGGGGTTTGCTAAGGCTGATAAGGACACAGCGTGTACTCCCAGATGGGTGTCTGCTGATTCACTTTGGGCCTTTCAGACCCCGCCTCGAGCCACCGCTGTCAGAACTTGGCTCCACACGCACATCTGCCATGGAGAGGAGAGTTATTTTTAAGCTGATCTTTGTGACTTCCTCTCTGCCCTCCTCCTTGCTCTCCTTTCTCAGAGGCCCTGAGAGCAGCTTCCTGCTTCAGCCACTGGACCACAGGTGATGTGTGCAAGGTCGTGGAAGGCGAGGGCGGGCCCTGTGGCGAGGCAGCTGCCCAGGGCGCTGTCCTGACAGGCAGAGGCCCAGCCTGGCTCCTCTTACAAGAGGATTGTGGGAGGAATCTCCGGCTCTGGGGATGCGAGTAGGGAAAAGACACAGCCTCCAAATCAGCCACTCATCCCGGTGACTGTAGACCGCGGGCATCACGGAAACTGCAGTTCCAGGATTCTTGGGGCCGCTCGCAGAGCATGAGCACCCGGCTGGACCTGATTCTGACTGGGGCGCTGCTCTCTGGGCCAGGCTATGCGGACCAGACTAGCTCACTCCCGCGGTGTGCGGGAACACCCCTCCGGCGTCCAGTTCTCTCAGAGTTCCAAAGGAGCACTTGCGGCTGGGTGAACCACCAGCATCCTCAGATTGTGTGGCGAGTGAATCAGCCCCACAGCCCCACCCCTCCTCACCGCGTTAGAGCCAGGGAGCTGAGCTGACGGTACTGTGACTCCTGGGCGGGGGAGGGGGTGCCCGGGGCACGAATCCCACCCTCGCGCCCTGACACTACCCCCACCCCCACCAAAGACTCCGTGAGCTTCATTCACCTCCGTGTTCCTGCCTCCCTCCAGTTCTCAGGCCCACGGCTGAGCTCAGCTGCCTGTGAGGACCGGTCCCGTGGCCTCGGCGCAAGGGATCATGGGATCATTGGATCTTTGCAGGGACCTCCTTCCTTTGTCATCTCCTGCGGGAGACTGACATCAGGGAGCACGCAGCCCCTTCCTCGCCCCTCTCCTAGCTGACCCAACATCCAGGGCTGAAAACTCTCAGCTGGTGTTTCCTTCATCAAATAAACGGGCTGAGGACCAGCAGGGGGCAGTTTAGGAAACTGGTGCCTTCCTCTCCCCAGACCCAGGGACTGAGGCTCAGTCTTACCTGGTGGGAGTCCTAGCTAGGCAGCCCCTGTGACCTAGTCTGTGTCGCGTCGTGTTGTGTGGTCCCCCCTCCTGCCTCGGGGACAGTAACCAGTCCACCAGGATGCTCAGAAAGGCCTTTCCAGGTTAGAGTCTAGGTTAAGAACATGCCCTTTCATCTAGAGGGTTCCCTCTTTAGGAGAAGAGCAGCCCCTGGGGCGGTCTTACTGTCCAATTCAGGATTTGAGCTGCTCACCTCTGTCTCTCGTCCGCAGAGACTGGCAACACTCAGCTCTCAAGTTGGCAGTGGGACTGAAGGAGTGGCCCAGGGCAGGTGGTACAGGGGCTCTTGCATCTCCCTCCCCTGCCCCTCCTCTGCTTCTCCAAGTCCCACCCCACCAGTGGCTGCCCTCGCCTCCCTGCAGATGTTTTCAGTTCATGGATTGCATGGAGTTCACCGTTGGTCATTTGTTCCATTTGCTCAGAAACAACAGCCACCATTATTGGCAGGGAAAGGGGAGAGGGTGCCAACTCTCAAATCACACAAAAAAGCCCTAGTCATGGGCACTAGGCACGGGATGGGAGTAGGGGAGGGGGAAGCACGGGCTGGGCCATCTTGCAGTGACCTAGAGTTCTGCCCCAGCTGAAGTCATGGTCATTAAAGCAAGGTCTAGCCTTCCTTGGGAATGGCCAGAGCAAATTGACTCATCTTGGAGGGACAGGGACAGAATGAGATGTTATCTTGGAAGACTGGAGTGATTGGAACTGGCTCCACAGCCTGGCTCTGAGCCTAAAACCCGTGACCTAAAAGAAATTTATTTCTTTGTTCCTTTGAAATTAAGAAATATTCCAGAGGTAGTGAAATATTGGATGATGTTTGGGGTTAGGGTCAAGAACAAATACGAATAAATGTAATTCAAGTTAAATGATGGACCTCATGTGGCCCCTGTGCTTGTCGTGCAGCTGTTTTGACAGAAGTTGGCCTGTCGACATTCAGCAAACCCTCACAGCCTGCGCAGGAGCGGCCCTTCATAGTGGGAACAGCGTCAAGTGATGTGCATGGTCCTCCCGAATGAATGACGCATGAGAAATGGAAACCGTGACGTGTGCCTGGGTAATCGAGACTGGCACTGGGAGAGCACCACCTGTGGCAAGTGGGGGGCCTGAGTGGCTCTTAGGGGCTAGTGGACCAGCAAGGCTGCATGTCTGGAGCTGAGCACTTTTAGATCTGAGGCACTCCGAAGAGTCATGGGTGGGACTGTTGTGAGCCCAGCAAGGGCCCTTGCTTCTGCTTCCCGGGGTGGGTGGGCACCATTCCCAGTGGTGACATACCACGTGAACAGGGTAAGCAAGTTTACCCGGGCAAGCACGGAGAAGGGAGAAAAAGGGCACTGCCTCCTGTGAATCTCCCTTGGGAACTTCCTGTTTCAGAAGCCAGGAGCACCGACGGGGGAGCTGGGTGGGAGTAGAGCTGCTCCCGTGAGACTGGAGAGTCAGCCCTGGAGAGACCAGTGTCTGGGGAACATGTGCTCAGTGGTTCCCAGCCCAGCAGGCCTGCATCTCACAGTTTGGGGAGGGGTGGTAGGTATGGAATGATTTTCCTTCTCTTCAGTATTCATCAAGCACCTCTTAAGGGGAGCACCTGGCTGGGTGCTGGGAGTAGCCTTAATGGGCAACACAGACCCTCCCAGTAGTGCTCACACACTGGCACAGGGGTGGGTGAGGCCAGGCTGTGGGCCCAGTTCTGTACCAGCTGCCATGCCCACATTGCTTCCCTCTGCCCTTGTTCAGGTTATCAAGGGGAAAAGGCAGACTCAGAATGAACAATTTGTCCACATCATCCATTTAGAAACAGAGTTCAAAAAAGACAGATGGGTGTGTTTCACAGCACAGGGATGGACCCGCCAGTGATTCTCTCCGGGAGCAGAGTGGGGACAGGCCTGGCACCGGGATGAAGAGGCACAGGTGTGCGGTGCCGTCAAGCGTCTCTGCATAACTGAGCATCCATTAAGCACATCTGGGGTGCTCTAGGCGTGACTCATTAGCACCCACTGTGGCACCCACTGCATGGGCTGATAGGCAGAGTGGTCAAGGATAAAGTGCAGCCACGAAAGAAGAAAAAAAAAAAAATCAGACACAGGCTTGATTGGAAGGTCTCAGGCTGTTTGGAGATTCAGAGAGATGGGGACCAGAGTGACAAAGGAGCCAGTGAAGCAGAACACGAGAGAGCCCTTCCAGCGAGAGACTGAGAGAATCAGCCCTAGGAAAACACGGGACCTGGGGACGCAACATCCTTATGGATGCCCAGCCATGTGGATTCTCAACATTTCTTCTAGTGGAGAACCTGGAGTGCTTTTTCCAGGTTCGATTGAACATCAGACTGTGGGCATCAGACTCCTCTGGTGCTTCCTCCCACCCCAAGTCCTCACATCCTGGAAACCTCACACCAAACACAATGATCCAGGGTTTCATGAGCCCCTTACATCATGTGTCACAGTAAGTGGGCCAGTCAGGGCCAGAGGTGGTTCTGGGTCCTGCAGGTAGAGCAGTGACCTGACGAGTGAAGAGAAGAATAAACTCTGATGAAGAATTCTGGCTGTGAAAGGAGTAATACAGGAAACATGTTAGAGAGTGCATGTGTGTGAGAGAGAGGAGAGAGAGAGAGAGTGGTTGGTGTGTGTAATACAGGAAACATGTTAGAGAGTGCATGTGTGGAGAGAGTGTGTGTCTTTGTGTGTGTGTAATACAGGAAACATATAAGACAGTGCATGTGTGTGAGACAGTGTGTGTGTTTGTGTGTGTGTGTTTGTAGAGGGCACCATTTTAGACATATCACAGAGATGAGAGAATGAAACAGACAATTGTATGTTTAAATGCTGAAACCACAAACTCTAATCTAAATATCAGACAGTTTGTCTGAGGGTCCCTTTGACCAGACCCAAACTTTGACCAGAGAAATGCTGCTGTCTATCTGTATTGGTGTGCAATCGGAAGTTAGATGCAAAATGCTGTTTTTGTTGAGGAAGTGGTCTCCTAGGTCCGTTCTGACGCCTCACTGGCTGTAGAGAGGTATGGTCAGCACTCTTGCAATGTAAGGAGCAGAAAGACCTGAGAATAATAACATCACACATTCAGTGAGAATTTATTGTGGGTTTCCTATGTCCCAGGTACTGTTTCAGGCCCTTGGTACTTTTGCGATAAGGGATTGGGAGGGGAGACAAAAACATGAATAGACATAATTTCTCATGGAGTGCACTTCAGGAGTTTACTATCTATGGGGGCTTACCAGCTAGTGAGAGGAGCAGTCACGTAAATAAATAACTACAGAGTGGTGTAATAAGTGTTCCAGCGGAGGAATGTGTGAGCTGACGTGGGAGGATACAAGAGGAAGCTATTGACTCAGCCTGGTAGTAACTTCAATCCTTTGTGGAAGCAAGTGGGGTTACATAAATAAAAACAAGTTCTACCTGGGGAATCATCATATTATGCTCTATAAGCATCATTCCCGAGGGAGCATTTACTAGATCCTGCTAGATACTGAGGTTTCAAGCATTGTATTGAAAGCTTTTCCCAAAGTGCTCACTTAATCCCAGAGGGCATTTCTAGTCTCAATAGTTTTTTTTTTTTTTTCTCTTTTGTCCAAACTGGTAATGTAAAATATGATTATGGCCCACTTTTCAAATAAAATCCTTACCCCAAAATCATGGGGGGCGGGGGTGGAATGACAAGAATCTTATATAACAGTGTGAGATAATAGAGCTTCAGGCCTGGCCTTTGAAATAAACACTAACCAGCGCTTGTAATGTTGTTGTTGTTCAGTTGCTACGTCATGAACCCACTCTTTTGAGACCCCATGGACTGTAGCCTGCCAGGCTCCTCTGTCCATGGGATTTCCCAGGCAAGAATACTGGAGTGGGTTGCCATTTTCTTCTCCTAGGCATCCTCCTGACCCAAGGACCAAACCTGCATCTCCTGCACTGCAGGCAGATTCTTTACCGCTGAGCTACCAGGGAGGCCCCTCCTTGTAATAATAGTTCTGTGAAATTATCATTTATACCTTGCCTACTTATAAAACGAAGAAGGCAATGGCACCCCACTCCAGTACTCTTGCCTGGAAAATCCCATGGACGGAGGAGCCTGGTGGGCAGCAGTCCATGTGGTCACTAAGAGTCGGACACGACTGAGCGACTTCACTTTCACTTTCATGCATTGGAGAAGGAAATGGCAACCCACTCCAGTGTTTCTTGCCTGGAGAATCCCAGGGATGGGGGAGCCTGGTGGGCTGCCATCTATGGGGTTGCACAGAGTCGGACACGACTGAAGCGACTTAGCAGCAGCAGTAGCAGCTACTTATAAAAAGATTGGGAACCGTTGATAGTAAAAGGAGGGGCACGAAGAGTTCCAGTACACCAGGTGCCAAGGGCTGATATGGGGCACATAGATGCCATGGGAGACGTAAGCAGAGAGTGATTACTGAGACAGGACCCCAGTGCTGAGCTGCTTGGCTGCCCAGGGAAAACCGAATTATGCAAAACTCTCCCACTCAGCAGTTCAACAAAGCAGGCTAGTTTATTAAGGAAAGCAGCCTTTTTTTTTTTCCCTAGCACTAAACTGCTTGGAGAAATGTATCCTCAGAAACTTTCTACAGGGAACATAGCAGTAGATAGTATCTTGGGTCGTGATGAAATGCAAGACATACTTCCACTGACAGATTTCTATATTTACCTTTAATAAAAAGCAGAGAGGATAAGATTGTCTGCGAATACGTTTCAGCAGGGAACTAAAGTGATATGGTTCTAGGACAGCTTTGTCTAATGTGCTCCCTGCAGGAACAGCACGTAGAGTGTGGAGGGAGAGGGGCCTGGCTTCCCTCCACCACTGGCCAGGATCACCTCCTGCTGAGCTGAGCTTTGGCGGGAGATGGAGCACAGACAGTTGACCCAGTGACACACTGCCCCAGCAGCTGGCCTGACTATGAAGCAAGTCTTATCCATTAGGACACTGAAGAATGTCTGCCCAAAATGACAATTGCGGTTTTGGCATAATTGATGGGTACTGTCCTCATGTGGTTCACTGGGACAAGCCAGGGCACTGAAGCCAAGATAGACTTGGGTTTGGGCCAGTTCTGACATTTACTGGCTGTGTTGCCCAGAGCAAGTCATTCAGTGGCCACCATGCCTTAGTGTCCTCATCTGTGAAATGGGTCTAATAAGTCACTTACATGGTCACTGTGTAATGATGTGTGTATAATCCATGGCAGGGTGCCTGGCACGGGTTGGTTGGCACCATCTCATGCAGCTCTCATGAGCATAAATATGAGATGCCTTGTGGAGTAGGAGGGGGAGACACATATGTCATCAACACGGGGGAGCTCTCACCCAGTTACTGCAGGAGCGGCATCACATTTGTTAGGCAGAAGGTAAAAAGAAGGGACCAGGGCATGGCCTTGCTGGAAACATTTAGGATCCACAGTTGCTCTATCTGGAGTTTGTTCCTACACCTTCTGGTGTTTAGGGCTGGGGGTCAGCAGCAGGCTGTGCAGTTGGCCACCATGGCCACTGTGGGGACTCCAGGTGATAGGAGGCTGGAGCTGTGATAAAGAGGAGGCTGGGTTATGAAGAGACCCAAGGTGTTTTTTGAGAAATGGGCTCCAAAAGACAGGATACTCTTCAACAAAGGTCAAGTAAACGGACCAATGGGCCCTGTGCCCATAGAAAGGACAGGATAGGTGAGAGATCGGCAGCGGCGAGGGGGGGTCTGGTGACACAAATATAAGGAGGGAAACACCCTGGTGGGACCTCCCCTGGGGACTTCTGTCCCCCTCTGAGTGAGATGGCTCCATTCTCAACTGCCTCTGACCAGATGGACAACCTCGAGTAGATTCCTCCATCTCTCTGCCTCAGGTTCTTTCTGCTGGAGTGAGATGAATGATACCTGCCCGGTGAGATTGTTACATTAATTTAGTCAGGTGGGACACGTGAGGTGCTTTGCACACTATGAAGAACACAAATATTGCTTTTATTGGAACACACACCGGTTTGAAAGGAGACCTGCTTCGTAGTCTCCTTGAGTCA